>NC_054538.1:9825248-10125248 GCF_017654505.1 Polyodon spathula | reverse complement strand
ATAAAATACAATTTTATATAATGTTTTAAATTATAATTAAGAATACTGTTTCTGTTTGTTTATTCAAATTGTAATGTACCTTGATCTGGGACTAAACTGTGGCTGACTTGCTTCTATTTATGAAATAGTTAGATTTCTGCTGTACAGAATGGTATATCATTATTTTGTTTATTTAAGTTTATCAAATTAAGTTGATAGGATGTGCTTGAATTTTATCTGCCTCAGTCCTGCCTTAACTTTATTTATTTATTTATTTTTTAAATTTAGTCGTTGCCAATTTTTTTTTGTTATTTTCTCCCAATTTGAAATGCCCAGTTATTATTTAGGCTCAGCTCACTGCTACCGCCCCTGTGCTGACTTGGGAGCGGCGAAGACCAACACATGCTGTCCTCCAAAGTGTGTGCTGTCAGATGACTGCTTCTTTACACAATGGGGATTCACCATGCAGCCACCCAGGAGCTATAGTGTTGGAGGACAATGCAGCCCTCGGGCAGCTAACAGGCAAGCCTGCAGGTGCTGGCCAGACTACAGGAGTTGCTGGTGTGTGGTGAGCTGAGGACACCCTGGCCGACCTAAACCTGCCCTGGCAAGGGTCAGCCAATTGAGTGCCACCTCCTGGGCTATTCCATGTCCACGTGGATAGCCCAGGCTTGAACCGGTGATGTCTAGGCTATGGGGCGCATCCTGTACTCATGCATACTCATACTGGATACGCCACTCGGGAGCCCCCCTTAACTTCTTTTTTAGAAAATATTTTTTGCAAAGTATGTTAAATTGACATGGTCTTGAAATCTAAATGCTATATTAATGTTGTATATAGTGCATTTTTAAACATAAGCTGGCAGTGTGTAACAGTTATGTTTATTAGAATAACTTATCCTGGACTACTGTCTATTTTTCTGCTGGCTAGTGGAGAAAATGTGTTTAACAGCCTTGAATTGGGGTAAAACGTTTAGAAGATATGAAAAGTGTTGTCAGTCACAATACAATAAAAAGATTCTACTGCTGCTAGGAGCTTAAGGGGTACCCCAAGCCCTGTCTTTTTTCTGCCTCCCCATTTTTTTTGACTGCCACTTGTCACTGCCTGTCATACTTAACTGCTGTGTTCATTGTAACTGCAAGACAAATATTATATTGATGTCAAACTTTGCTGTCAGTCATTAGAGAGAAAAAAAAGACCATCACTGTCAGTTAGTCTCTTTCATGTATTTTGGGAAGTCCCCATTAAAGGAGCACTGTTATTAATGATGGGATATTACACTATGAACAAACCAGCATAGTATTACAGAACAACTATTGTAGACAATTTTGTAGTGACAGAAAAATATCCAATAAAACAAAAATCAGTTTTTGTTAGATCATACTATATTCATAAATCTCTGTTCGTAAATGTGTGAAATGGCACATAATCTACAGCACACACATCTGATTTATTTTAAATGGCATTAAATCAACTCTCTACAGGTTCTTTGCAATGTTTGACAGAAAATAAACACAGACTCTTCAAATTACTTATTCCCAACCTGCTGTTAAATACATGTATGAATTAGTTTTGTTTTCCGGGAACCCAGAATTTAAACAAACAGTAACTCTTGCCAAGACAGGACACCTTATCAGCAAATAACTTCCTGCAGCCGGCCCTGTTAGCCTAGGAGCTGTAAATCTCCAGGATGTGAAAGACAGATGAATCATTTTCATCAAAATGTGGTTACTCTAAATGAGATGTAGATATTATATATATAATATATATATATATATATATATATATATATATATATATATATAGAGAGAGAGAGAGAGAGAGAGAGAGAGAGAGAGAGTGCAAATATGATGCTGCAATCTCGCAATACCTATGTTTGAAAAAAAAAACCTCATAATCAACACTCAGTAGTGTGAAAATAAAAGGCGAACGAAAGAGTTACTTTAGTTTTGTAAATAAATCTAATTGATTTTATCATTTCATCAGCTTAACTAACAAGTGTGGGCACTATGCAGGCTTTGATGACAGCCACACACAAGTAGGAAAAACTGTCAGGGTTAAAATATCGGTATGTTATTGAAACATGGAATCACGGTGCAGATGGGAGTAAAAACTAACACATACAATAATCAAAAAATAAAAAAAATAGATATAGCTGTTATTAAGTAAGGTGATTATTTACAAACCTTAAAGAACCAACCAGATTAGTAAGAATGGGTAACACAACCGTGATTTATACTGCAGAATTGGAAAATGTATCGCTAGTAAAACAGTATGTATTGTTTGTAGCTATTTGACTATGAGAAAAGTTCATAAAAAAAAATACAAATGAGAAGATGCTGTTTATCAACATCAAGGCTCAACACAGTGGCTATGTTTGCAAAGGAAAAAAGTACTGGTTTTGGTTTACTTGCATCTTTCGGAGGGTTTACAAAATGGTAGAGTTTAATGAAAGTTAAACTTAAAATACATTTGGGACATATGGTATAGTCAAATAAATATAAAATAAACTTACTGTTAACTATAAAGCCTACTCTGCAATGCTGTATATGTGTAGGCTATAGCCTACCCCACTGTATGTGGTTTGAATCTCACAGCAAGATTGATACTGAAACCCCAACAACAGATTTAAAAAAGGTGTTTCTTTTTCTTCACCGCTGTATCACCTGTTGTCTTTTAAGAACACACAAAATACAAATACATCATACAAGTCTGCTTTGGAGGAAGATTGCAGGTGAGATATTTCCATTAGTCTGTGTAGGCATTGCAGATTATGAATAAATGTGTGCTTGTATAACACATATTTTTTAACCCTATGAACATGTTAAGAAAATAACTCAGTTTTAAATTCCATTTCTGTGTACATTATTGCAATATCACATTGTTAACATTTTCTTCAAGGAATTGTGACAGGAGAGTGTTAAGGCCCAAGATGTTACCAGCAGGAATTAGACCAAGTTCTCCAAAAACAATACAAAAATCCCTCTCCCTCTCGCTCATTTCTTATATACATGTGGCCACTCCCCAATTAGCACTGAATTACCTAATTGGGAAATGGCCACACCTGTGATTGCTGGCAGAGATAGATTCAACGCCATCCCCCATCAACGTGAAAGATTTTCAAGAAAGAATATAAAGCTTGTGAGGTTTTCAGTCAGGAAATCTATAGTACAAGTGCCTTGTATATTCATTGGTTCATCTACAAGCCTATTACCAGCAAGTTCCAATTAAACTATGGGTATATAAACCTACTTTGCAAACTCAGTCTTACTGTGCTTTCGAATTTACAGGTTATCATTTGCGTACCTCCGCCCTTACCTTGGATTCAGCTCTCTGAGCGTATCCAAGTCCAGGATTCAGGAGGAAACATTGTTACAGGAATCATCTAAAAAACCACATCCATCTTACAAATGCTGCATTGTTTCATTTTGAGCAATCCCTTCATCTCTTCATCTCTTCAATCCCTTCATCATGCTGAAGTTTTGAAGTAATCCTCATCTCAAAAATCCACACGTAGGAACGTATAATGTATAGGTGTCGGCACGCATGTCCGTTTTGTTTGTCCGTGGCAAATATGTTATTTTTTTAAAAATGTCATTCAACACGGTGCTGACCACTGATAATTTACTCATTTTTATTATTTCTCCTAATACTGTCTGCAGCTAATTTCATTTTTATTTTTTATTAATTTTTTTTAAAATTTGGAATTTCCAGTTATTTTTCTGCTTATTTTTATTTCAAACAGGCCCACCACTGCAGCCCTGCCCTGTCTCAGGAGAGACGAAGATGGACACACGAGTCATCAGAAGCGGACACCGTCAGCCGCCTGCTTCTTCTTTCACTCTGCAGGCCCGCCATGCAGCCACCACAGAGCTACAGTGTCGGAGGCAGCTCTGGACAACTTACAGGCAGGCCTGCAGGTGCCAGCCAGTCCACAGTGGTTGCTGGTGACCGGTGAGCCGAGGACACCCTTGATGACCCTGTCCGACCCAAGCCCTCCACGTCATTCCTAATTTGTTCACGGTAGTAGATCGCTGCTTCGTACTGGTTAGAGCTTTCTTGGCCCTGGCAATCGAGCTCACGTTTGGTGTTGTCTCACAGCAGAGGGTGGGCTGAACTTTATTGATGCCGGTCAAGACTTCTAGTGCGGGTTGCTCAGGTCAACCCGATATCTCACAACCTCACAGGATAGGAGAATGGTGCGTGGAGGTGTATCTTCCTGAGATACGGCACTGGCCAGTGGTGTATTTGTTGATTTAGGTGGTTGCGGCTTATATAGCCTCGGAATATTTAAAACATTTTTTAGTGTTCTGTGAGCCAATCAGGTCTGCAGAGGGCATACTGTATTAAGTTTATTTGGGTGCATTTTGCGTGTGTGATATAAAGTGGACCATGAGGCCAGCAGAAAAAAAAAAGTGTGACCAAAATTTCTGATTCATAGTCAATATAAAATGTTTTCTCTGTTATTAATTTATAACACAGGTGTTCCCAGTATTTAACTACAATATAATGGTAAACTATAAACACAAACAGCAGTGTTTCACCACACAATAATGTTCATTCCATTCTATGTGCCAGATTTCAAACAGCCAATTCTTCAAGATCTAGAACAATTCAAACAGTAACTTGCCTGGGACATAAAATTTTATTATTCGCATTACTTCTCTAACCCTGATGATTGGATGATTGCATAGGTTCTTATCTTAAACACTGCCTTCTCACTATATATATATATATATATATATATATATATATATATATATATATATATATATATATATATATAGACAGAGAGAGAGAGAGAGAGAGAGAGAGAGAGAGAGAGAGAGAGAGAGAGAGAGAGAGAGAGAGAGAGAGTGGGAGTTATTCTTGGCTCACTCTGATAAGGCCAAGTCTCAGGCAGTAATTGTGCGTGCTGTGCTTATTCTTTAAATAGTTTATATAAAATACACAATGCAAATATTTTTAAATAGCATGTTTACACAGATAACCATGAATAAACTAAAATAAAAGAGGATAGATAGCGTCTCGCTTTGTTTCAATTTGGCAAATTTATCAACACTACTCTGTTTTAAAAATCCCTCATCTCGAGTTCTATTATTCAGAGAAAGTGAATTTGTAACTAAATATACTACGGTGTTTCCCTTGTCTGATGAAATATATATATATATATATATATATATATATAGATATATATATATATATATATATATATATATAGAGAGAGAGAGAGAGAGAGAGAGAGAGAGAGAGAGAGAGAGAGAGAGAGAGAGATACAATTTAACTCTAAATACTGAAATGTATTATTTTTCACAATAACAGCTGGCGAAATTCAGTGCTTACTCGGCATATTAACACCCCGCCTCTGCTCATGAATGATTGGACAGCTGTCAGATCTTTCACTTTCCCATTGGCTACTCACTCGCCTTCAATTTTCATGCACAATACCGTGAACGGCTTCTGCTTGCTTATGATTGGACAGTTGTGTAACTTGACAGATATTTGACTCTCCTATTGGTTAAAATTACTGTCAGTACCTGCAGCTGAAACAGACACAGTTTATACCCCAGCAGCTAACTTTATACCCCAGCTGTCAAGGCAACACTACCCTATTACAATCACACACTTCATCAAAAATAAATTAAGTGTGTGACAAAATAGCACATTTTGGGAAGATAACATAACATCTGGCTTAAGTCATTGCAAACATAACCACTAACCTAAGGGCAGCATGTAATTGTTATTGAATACCCACAGTGTTATAGCTGCTATAAACACATCCAATAAACTATGTTTGTTCTCTGTGTAAAGATTGCCTCCTTCCTAATTATAGGGCTACGATATATTAAACTAAGGTTACATTAATAGCGAAATAGAATGTCAAGCAAGACTCTGGTTATATTAAGTGCCAGGAAATAGGCCAATCAATATTCCCTGTGCAGTCAACTGATCTGTTACTATTTGTATCACATTTTCAGCCATGCTGCTGTTTGGCAGGCACATTGGTAGATGGATTGTACTCTGCACTACTGTACAAGCTTTTGGGATTTACAAGTATGAATAATATAAGGCATCTAACAATAACAGTCCTTAATTCATTTCTGTACTTTTTGAACAAGGGGTAAGGGAATCCGAATTTCTTTGTTGGATATTTGTACTTTTTTGATGGTACTGTTAATATTCACAATTAATCAGAATATATTTTTGGGCAACATATCAGATGTCAATCCAAGGAGAAAAAGCCATGGATCATTATCTAGTTTACAATTTAGCATTTTCTCCAATTCTTGCTTTATCCCACTCAAAGTTAGCTATCAATGGGCAAGTCCAAAATAAGCGCACATGTGCTCCAAAGTCATTTTTACGTTTAGAACATTTCTATGTATATGATGCAGAATCTTAAGTTGGGTCTTCCATGCTCTATTACAAATAAATGTGCACCTCACAGCACACATGATCTCCCCCCAGGCTTCTTCATCAGGGTTCCCACCCAAGTACCTTTCCCAAGATGTGAGGATAGCATTAATACTTTGTTTGTATTGTTTGAGTAGACTAATCAGTAAAAAGCTGATACATATTTTTTTTGAACTCTTAGTCTGTAATAGATAAGTGTCACTGGGGGTTAACACCTGTAATCCTGGAGGAAATGTGACACTAAAATGTATAAAATGTCTTACCTGCAGAAAGCCAAAAAAAAGTTTATTAGGGGTATCAAGAGATGAAAAACAATATCCTTTATACCAGGAGGGAAAGACTTATTTTTAATTTGAGGCACCACTGCTGAGGAGAACCTCTTTTTACCAATAAACTTAGTAATGTCCCTCCATACCCCAATAGTGTTCTTTACTAGAGGATTAGACTTTATTTCAGGAGTGACTTGGGCCCCATTACTAGTCAACACACTAAGCAGTGACAATGGTGAGGAACATTATGGATCCAATCTGAAATAATCTGGGCCTGGCAAGTCTGTCACCACCGTTTTTGTCAGTCATGGAGGAAGCATCTGTAATGGATATAGAAGTATTGGAAGGATATTCATTTTGATAATACTTATTCTCCATACCCAAGAGATCGAGAGGTCCAACCACCTATCCAGGCCGCCCCTTACTGCTCTGACAACTGGATCAAAATTCAGTTTAAATAGATTTTTCAAGTTAGGTGAAACACTGACCCCCAGATAAGAAAACCCAGCATGTGACCATCTGAAAGGGAAGTCAATTAAAGCAGCTGGGTCACCAAAGTTGCCTAATGGCATAGTCACTGATTTATTATAATTAACTTTGCGACCTGAAAAAGCACCAAATATGTTGATTAAAGCAGTCAGATCCAGAACTGATGTCTCAGGCTCTCAGATAAATAATCAAATGTCATCGGCATACAGAGCTATCTTATAAAGTGAGTCCCTGATGCGGATCCCTTTTATGTCAGGATGGCTCCTAATAGCTTTTGCAAGTGGCTGAAGTGCTAATGCAAATAAAAGGGGGGATAAGGGGCAACCCTGTCTTGTGCCTCAGCCAAGGAAAACGCCAGGGAAGGCATGCCATTTGTCAACACTGAGGCCATTGGAGAGTGATAAATCACCCTAACCCATCTAATAAATTCAGAACCCAGCCCAAACCAACGGAGCTCCTCAAATAAATACCCCATTCGACGCGGTCAAAAGCCTTCTCAGCCTTCAAAGACTCAACTAGAGCCCTAGAAAATTTAATTACATTGAGAAGGCGTCTGACGTTTGAAAAATATCTCTGCTGTATAAAACCAGTTATGTCTGGTTTGATCAGACTTCCAGGGTCCTTGCTAGAATCTTAGACAGTATTTTACTGTCCACATTAACCCTTTATGGTTCATTTATTCAGCGCTTGTCAGGCACGTCAGACCCAGACACTGCACAGTTTTCTTTAGACTTTCTTTTCTGGCAGATTTCGACACAATAGCTTTAGACTGTTTTAAATGTTAAAAAGGGGGTGGTGGGGATAAGAGCTCACCGGTTCTGCTCCTCATCATCACATCACCTTCCCTTTATTTATTTATTTATTTATTTTTGAAGAAAAATACCTGTTTTTTCTGTGGAAAAATGGGAAGGAAAGGGACACAGCGAGAAAAGAGGGAAACAAGGGCTGGACGTCTACATAACCTGTTTAAAAATGGAGGCGTGGTGCTTTTCTGTTGGCGAGATCGAGCACGTGTCGCCCGACTACCATCCCCCACATGAGGAAGAAGAATGACTGCCAGCCCTGAGGAGGAAGAAGGGGAGGAGAAGCCGTCCCCAGAAACGTGCATTACCAGTTTCAACCACAAAAAGGGAGAGCAGCTGGAACGCCTTCCTCATTGCTGTAATGGGCAACTATTTGTGCCTTATCTGTGGGGAGCGCCTGAGAGGTAGGTGAGCAAGAGGACGTGGCCAAAAGAACCCCAGGAACAGGCTGGATACAGGTGGAGTACTGCACCGCTGAGCGGGAGGACGAGGAGTGGTGCACATACTGCCTGTGCTATGGGCATGAGGAGTATAGCTGTCTGGAGGCCAACTGGGACACAGACCAACTAAGGGACACACCATGGGATTTGTTGTCTCCACCAGCAGCAGTTTCAATTCCAGAAATTCTGTGGCCGGAGCCCAAGAATAGGGAGCTTCCGGCTACAGAGAAGAGGGTGGGTGGGGAGGTGGGGGTGGGGGTGAGAAGACCACCTCCACCTGTAGCAGTTTCACTGCCAGAATGTCCTGCGCGGAGGGCAGTATTACCACTGCCAGTGCCATCGTCACTGCCGGAGTATCCCAAGCTGCCAGCCTTACCGCTGTCAGCATTTCCACTGCCAGGATCTCCTTGGCCTGTTTGCTGTCAGCATGGCCGCTGCCAGTGTTAGCATTGGAGGAGGATCCATTGTTGTCCCTGTTCCTGGGCCGGGACTATTGGAAAGGGGAGGGATATGTGGCAGGGCAGAAGAAAAGCCCTGCACATAATTAGAGAGGGCATGGCAAAGCCCTGCTTGTAGAGTAAATGTATTGTGTGGCGTGTCTAATATGTTTTGTTAATTTGAATATATTTTGTGTTTAGTTAAAAACACAGTGTATTATGATTTAAGTCAGGATGTACTTCCAAGCCTTGAAAACAAATTTCTATGACATTTCTGGTTTTCCCAGCATGCTGGGAGCAATAGACTATACACATGTGCCACTAACCGCTCCATCTCATTCTGAACATCTGTATAGGACCATGATCTATTGTGTGTTAATTGTCTAGGTTACTAAGTAGACCAAGTTAATAATAATAATAATAATAATAATAATAATAATAATAATAATAATAATAATAATAATAAAAAAAAAAACTAAAATCATTTAGTTTCAATTTAAAATAATCTTATTTCCATTGTACACCAACACAACACCTTATATCGGACAAACATGTCTGGTATAGCGTGGGGCTGCGGTATGATTATACTATGAAACACAATTTTTGTTCCTGGGTAGTAAGTGTTATTTCCTAATTGCTTATGCCTCAAAAGTATAGAAAATGGCTATTATTAATACAAATTAACATGTATTTATACTAAAGTAATACAAAAATGAGTACAAAAGATTTAGAAGTGTTTTGTTTTTTTCTGACTTTATTTGAACGAAAAGACACACATTTGCCCGTTTTCCCATTGGAAATAGTGATATTTTGAACTATCACTGTCCTGGTCACAAAAGTAAAGTTTGTGGGGAATAATAGCCATTTTCTATACTTTTGAAGGCATAAGCAATTAGGGAATAACACTTACTACCCAGGAACAAAAAAATATAAATAATTTGTTACACGGTGTTATGAAAAGCTTTTGGGGGGGTGAAGGTTGGTGCCCAGCTATAGAATATGATGGAATTAAACAGCCTTTAATTTTTTTTTATATATACATACACATATATATATATATATATATATATATATATATATATATATATAAATATATAAACAATATATATATATATATAAAACAGTATTAAAATGAGTAAAATGAAGACTAAACAGAATGCATTGTACAGATGATGTTTACATTTAACAAAAACAATGTTATTTTGATTCTTGCACCCTTGCATGTATAGACGTTATCCTTCATTAACATATTTTTCTTAGTGCATAAGAGAAAATATGCACTTTGCAAATTGACGTAACGAAAATTCAAATTGCGGTATATTTGCGCTATGACTGGCCCATCTTAGTACTTTTACCCCTAAGAAAGCAAGTAATTGCTACTCGTGCTGGGCAGAGCAGCACAGTATTTGTTTGGGTGTCATTTTTGTGTTTGTGATTTGTTTTTGTGCAAGCCTCTAGGAGCAGTGTTTTTTTTGTCTGAACTTTTTGTTCTATTTTTGTTATGATTAAAAACGGTGCTCCAGAGTGCTTTCACCCATAGTACCTGCCTGTGTGTCTCTCTGTCAGCTGTCTGGTCTGGGGACATCATCACACTTAAGTATTGTATTCAGGGGTTCTCAAACTTGGTCATGGGGATCCCCTGTGTCTGCTGGTTTTCATTCCAACCGAGCTCTCAATTACTTAACTAGACCCTTAATTGAACTGACTATTCGCTTAATTAGACCTTTTTACTTGTTTTCAGCTCTTAAACAGTTGCAGTTTGTTACTTATAGAATGTTACAGCTAACTTGAAATCTGCAACTTTTTAAGAGCTGAAAACAAGTAAAAAGGTCTAATTAAGCGAATGATCAGTTCAATTAAGTGTCTAGTTAAGTAATTGGGAGCTCGGTTGGAATGAAAACCAGCAGCCACATGGGGTCCCCAGGACTGACTTTGAGAAGCCCTGGGTTGACCCTATGAAGTTTGACCTGTTGTCAGAGCAATAACATTTTTTTTTTCTTGCAAAACACCAGATTTTTGTCTACAATTTATTACAGAAGTTGGGAGGGACTGCTGTATATTGCTGTATAACGAGAAACAGTTTTTGTTCTAGAAATACATGAAAAACTTAAGAAGTGCATATGTTTATATTTTCTTTATTTTTCATATGATAAACTTAGTATTTTTAGGAAGAATCAGCAATCTGGCCACCAATAAGTGTTCAAGCATAGGAAATTGGCTGAAGAAACCAAGCCTGTCAAAGAGCTTTTATTTGGTCTTAACAAAACCTGTTTGGCAACAGTAAGAAATGCATCTCTGGCACGCCTGTCAGAGATGGCACGGCGGATATGCACTGAAGGTTATTTTTCCTCTGTTTACTGTCATGCCATGTATTTAAGGTAGAAACTTTTCATTTACATTTAAACACATTGCAGTTAAATCATGTTGTTAAATATTCAGACACAGTGCTACACTTTTAATGAGGCGCGTAATAAGATGTTTATGCAACATAAATAAAGTGATCAATAATTGACATGCTTTCATTACTTAACGTGAATGCTACTTGCTGCACAGTCATTTTCTGAAAACAAAGGGCAAGCTAGTGTCAATTTCTAGTTGTAATAAAATTAAAACAAATAGCATGCTGTTTTAATAGCATTACAGTTGTATTTGTATAATTATTTGTTTGCACTGTCATTTGACTACTGTCAGAAAAATATCAGGAAAAATATAATTGCTTTCTATTTTTATGATCACATGGTGGTCAGACATTGTATCATTGTATTGATATTTTAGAGATGTATATTAGCTGATTGGTGGAAGTGTAGTGTTACGATGTTATGGAAAGTGATTGGGTAGTCAGATTTTCATAATCGTTTAAACAACCCCCCCACCAGTATGCACATCATGAGCGCCCTGTGTCTAGCTTGCTAGGGAGTGTAATACTACTAGCATATAGTAATGGAAATTTAATTTGAACACATAGTAGATCCCCTTCTATCTGAAATGCTGGGGGGACAAGTTGGCTTAAATGTGATTTTTTTATAAGGAAAATCCCACCTTATCATTTCCTTTAGACTTCTCAACAATATAAAGAGTGAACAACATTCTAGACAGTCTGTACACAACTTTATTGGCATTAACTTTTCACTGAGTCTTAACCCCACGAAAATCAATAAAGCTAATTTGAACTCTGACCTATTGGAGCTGCAGCAAAGGCAATAAATTAGCTTCAAAGAAGGCATTTATGCAATTGTAAAGATAAGGAGTGGCAGCCCTTAGATGTTTTTTTATTTCTGTGCTTATGACACCGTGCTGTATAACCGTAAGTTATAATATAACCAGACTTCTTAATAGCACTATAAATATTCCTCCACCCTTTACAGTTTGAAAAACACAGATGGACTGCTATAATGTTTTGTATTTTATAAATACTGTAGATGCCAATTGATGCTATTGTTGTTACTTGGTTCTGAACAGACAACTATTTAAAGAATGGTTGGAGGAGGGTTACTTGTGGTAGTGTTATTAACTGTGAAAGGCGGGAAAAAGAATTCCCTCATGTATACAGGGCAGGTAGAAACTTGAGCAAACCCAGCGCTGGAGGAGTATTCCCACACTTCCCTAACAATATGCCTCAACCTGCCTGGGAAGGCCTTCCCAGTTTCCATGACTATTTCATCCAAAATATCACAAAGTATGAGTGACATACATTAACAGGGCATTGAATAAAATAGTGAAGGGTTTTTTTTTTTTTTTTTTTTTTTTTTTTTTTTTTTGCTATCTATGCCAACTCTAAATAGTAGTACAGAGCTACCAGTGCAGCGTTTATTTATTCAGGTTTTTTTTTTAAATAGAGATCTGTTTGTGGGTGTCTTGCGTGAGGCAATGAACTTTAGGCCATTCTCATAAACACTGGCAATATCAAAGGTTTTGACCTTTTGATCCATTAATAGTTGTGGGGCTCTTTAGTGATATTCACCAGTGTTCTCTAAAGAGTTGAGCCTGGGTGATTAAGCTTTTCAGCATATGTGACCTGTCACTAGAGGAATTTAAGGTCCCAGTCTGAAACACAAGGGTACCAGTACTAATAATATAATAAGCCTACCATACAAGAACAATTTTCCAGCCCTTGCCATATAACATGAAAAGAATAAGTAGACTGCAGTTTTTTGGTTTTGTGGACACTTCTTTGGAATGATGTCAAAAACAGCCAGTAACAACCAAGGTGCATTCAGAGGTGTTGGGATTGATCAATACAATCAAGGTCATCACTGAAGCCCCAGTGAGGTTTTAAGAGGAAGCATCAATTAGTTATATGTTAGCATTTTGATTTTTTGACTTGCGTTCCACGTCGGCCAATCAAATGTTCTAAGGGCTTTATTTACTATGACTAAGTAAACAGGGCTACTCAACCCTCGTCCTGGATGGCCGGTCCCTCCTGGTTTTTGTACATTAAATTGATTAATTTCACCAATTAATATTCTAATAAGCACTTTATTGGTCCAATTAAGTAATTTAGGGTACAGCTGGAACAAAAACCGGGAGGGACAGCGGCCCTCCAGGACCAGGGTTGAGTACCCGTGATGTAAAGTAATATATACTGCATACATCTTGTCATATTTCAAGCATCGTCATGAGATTTCCTCACTGTTTAGTAGTAGCACTAGAACGATAACACAGCAATTGATAATGTCCTAGTATTACGTTCTTTAAATAAAAAAATCCAATAGAATGAGTTTCCTTCTTGATCTTGCTGGCTTTAGCAAATGCAATTCAGATATCACTACTGTGCTGGTCACTAAATGATTTATGTTTTGTAGTCCGATCAAACAGAAATATACCATTAACACATTCAAATTAAATATTAACAGCCCAGAGAAAGGCATGGAGGGCCCAGCAGCCTTTTTGAAGGACTATTTGCTGATTAAACAAAGTCTGACATTACAGAAAGAGTTGGCAGTGATCCAAACCAGAGAAATAAGATTCAACCTCTTGGCATTCAATAGCTAGACAGACATTATTTTTATATGGCCTCTACATCCTGCTCAGGAACTTGCCTTTACTCTGGGAAAGTTTGCTCTCAAATTAAAGGAAAGATAAGCTAAATATAGAAGTAACACTTTATCACAGTAGTAAGTAGGTTTCATAGTTTTATCAGCTATTAGTAAACCAAAATGCTTTGAGGCTTGCAGTATTTGTGACTGAGTTCTAAGTTAAAATATCCCTATCTCATTAAGAGTTGATTATTTTTTGACATAACATTTTTGTTTTAACCACTTTTTATTAGTGTGTCTGGGTATTGGTGGCAAGTGAGATAAGAGTGTAAATAAAGTAATATATGTTGAATTATCATGACACATTACAATGCAATTGCACAAAATAAAACCACAAATTGAAGCTGAATTTTTATTCAAAATCAATCTGACATAATCATTTCAAAGAGCACTGAATCTTAGTGGAATAAGCAAGAATCCCAACCTGAGCTTTTATTACAAATGAACCCAACATGAAAACTTTGACATGAAAAATTCATCAGATCCTCAAGTTTTCTTTTTTCTTTAATCAATTTTGCTTTGCTGAATCATGCAACAACTAAATATTGTGTTATTTGTAAGTCTGTGTTAAGGTGCTTTAAGTATGAGTCCAGGAGCTGTTTTTCAGTTCTAGATCAGCGAAAGTGTCTTTAGTAAGTGCTATTGTCATCTAGTGCACAACAGTGTATTGCCAGAAAAACAAAAGGAAACGTGATCCAATATGGCACTATATATAATTCTGGTTTTAAAATTGCTAAAAAAAAATTTAAAAATCACTTAATTTGAAAGAGGTCTCGTTATTTAATTGCAGCTAGATCATAAATAAATAAAATAAATAGACATAAGTTCTGTAATTTAGCACAGAATATTAGTTGAATTATATAATAGATATATATTCATATATATCTATATAGTTGGATTAATATATATATATCGATATATATATAATATAATATATATATATAATTAATTATAATCAAACTGTAATAATATTTCCAGCTAATCAGAACTTTAGTTGACTTCTTGTGCTGTTGATCTTTGCATATCACCATGAATACACAGGTGTATAAGAAGAGTAAATAAAAATAATTGTTAGGTATATAGTACAAAATGACTATAGTACATATGTTTAAAATGGCAGTTGAATACAACTGTTCCCCAGGTGACTATAAATGGGGTCACACTGGAATCTACTGTTGGTTCAGCAGCCACACCCCAGAACATTAAAGTTATGCATTGATAGCAGAGTAAGACATGTGTCGTGCATATCAGTATGGTGTGGTTTACAATTTGATGGTTTAGTGAATATACTAGACCAGGCTAAGCTTTTGCCCCTTTTTGCATGCAAACATGGAAAACTATGTTAAAAACAAATGCAGTTTTGCCATGTGTGTCAGGGCAGAAGAAAAGCCCTACACATGATTAGGGGGCAGCATAACCCTGCTTGTAAATGTGTTGTGTTTGTTTAGCACAGGTGAATGTATTGTATTGTTTTGGTGTTAGAACTGGTGATTTAGTGTATTGTTGCATTTGGTATTTATTTAAAATGAGATTTTTCTATGTTATTGTTTGGCAGCGTGAATGGGGTTAAAAGCTCCATCCCTGTAAACTCGTGTGGAATGTGACCATCTCCGAATTGAATAATTTAATGTTAATTCAGAGACTGTCACAGGGATAAAAACCTGCAGCTCTTCTGAGTTTGGCTTGGGGGGTGGGGTGGGGTGGAGGAGAGTGAGAGTGAAGAATAAAAGATAAGAAAATAGCAATTGCTATGCGTGCAGGAAGCACAGTACTTGTTTATTTGGTCAATGTGATTTGTTTTTGTGCAAACCTTTATTTTGCTCTGTGAGTAGTGTAGCTGCTGATAGATAAAAACGCATGCACCAATTAACAGCCACACTGACATCCCTGTCATCCAATGGAAGCACCAAAACTTATTTTTTCTGCTCTTGTTTGATTGGGTGATTCAGATGACTCTGTCCAACCCCTCACTATCCCTGAAAAAAAAAAAAAAAAAAACCTCGAGGAGGGGTGAGGTTTGACGATTGACTCAAGGAGGGGTGTTAGAGGAAGTTATTTATGTGTGAGACTTGACTGGGGGATGCCTGTTACTTGACTCCAGTAAGGGTGATGTCCAAGGATGTCCTAAAATGGACACTGTAGTGGAAGTCATCACTCAGACATCCTGCCACAGCATGAACAAAGGTAAACTGCCAAATTAACAAATAACTTTAATATACATTGTCATAATGGTAAGATCTCCAGCAGGCATCACAGCCTACTACTGTAGTATTGTAATGTGAGATATAACAAAAAAAAAAAAACATTTCCACTGAATCCTAAGTGCAAACAAGAAGCCAGATAATAGTGTTCACTATTGATTTGCATTTCACCAGATCTTAATGTATGCATGTAGACGTTATGAAAGTATGCGCCAAGCTGTCTCTGGCTAGCTGAGAAGAAATCCATTGCAAAGTACACATACCTTCACCCAGGCTATTTCTATAGAGCATCCACAAAATGAATAGGGCCCAATGTTCTGTATTCCTTTTAAGAGATCTACATATAACTATGGTCAGGTCGAGAAAGGAAGGAAATTCCTGCTGTAGCATATTCAAGCCATAATCAGTTTGCCAAAATATGCAGGAGACTGTGTGGTCTATGATTGCAAGCTCTAACTACTATAACTGTGCAGAGCCAGAAGAACAATTGCTTTGAAAAGTAATTTGTAAAATATTTTAAAGCTGAATTCTACCAAAGCTCATATGCACAAAGCAGAATGTTTGTAGATGCTAATATTAAAAATAAGTGATGGGGCATTGTGGCAAAGTGCCCCGCCCCTGTGTGTATTTTGTGTTGCACGTTATGTGTTAATGTTGGTGTATAGTCACCAACACTAACACACAAACGGGTCTGTGTAGCACGAATGTTTAAAATGTTTATTTGTATTTAGGCACAAGGATTGCACAGCACTTCACGTGCAAGTAAAATGTAATATGTGAGCACGGGGAATTGCACTTTATTAATTCACATGCATTTGTACCACGACTCCAATTAAATGATTGATTAGCAATCGAGTCTCGGTACAGCTGCATAAAAGCAGCATGTTTTCACTCACTCGGGGTTGTATGTTCGGTGAATGGAGAACTGGATTGGAGACAGAGGTTATAATAATAATAATAATAATAATAATAATAATAATAATAATAATAAGTTAAATATCAGCTCACTGTGTTTGTCTATGTAGTCCGTTTTGTTTGTCTCTTTAATATGTGAAAGTGCCATGTCCTGTGTTTTTGTTTGTTACAACCTTTTTATTTACTGTTCTGTTCATTCATTAAATACTGAGCAAAACCAATCACTCAGCTCCACCCAACTCCACCTCTTTGTTGTTTATTTCCTGGTTCCTGTTTCTGGTCTGACGTCACCCACTACAGCTGTCTTTGTAACAGGCATAGATAGAATAATGCAGCAGAGGCTGTCTGGTCAACTGGTAACATAATTAAATGGTGCCTATTCTATTCACAGACAGGTGCATTACCAGCCCAAAACCAACAAGAGACTTATGGGATAATAATATATTCTGACCCATATGTTTTATATATTCTGGTTCTTAAAGCATACAAATGTGAATAAAACATAAAACATGTATTGCTTGACTGTTTTTATTTCTTGCACATCTTGTTAAATAGCAAGAAATGTAGAATAATGTTTTTTTTTTTTTTATATTGTTTTTATTCATATACAGCTGCAGTAGTTTATATTTTCAAAGCATACAAAATGTAACAGAACGCAAATACGACTTTGTGAAGTTTATATCGGAAATTATTTTTTCCCTTGTATTTTCATTTCATAATTTTTTTAAAAATGTCTCTGTGAACAGGAGAGACGGAATCTGAGCTGCAAATTTACCTCCCAACCAGGAAGGGCATCAGGTAAGGTTGGTGGTACCCCTTCTCAGAGATGTGCTGACTTGATGGTAGGATGAAGTCGTCCATCTTGGGACCAGACCATAGCTGTGTGGCTGCTAAGCAACTCTATTGTGATCAGCTGGGTGATTGGAGAGAGCATGGCACCGCACTGATAACGGGGAGGAGTTTGGCAGTACAAAGGGGATGCAGCTACGTGAGTACAGCCCCTTATGTGGAATGCTAATTCAGCCAGAGTGCTGGTGTTTTTGTTTGTGTCTGTTGCAGAGGATTAACTTGGGAGCTGAAGCTGCAGAGCCAGCCCTCACCCCTGAAGCTTGCACCCCTAGAGTGCGCACCCCTAAAGCATGCCCCTGCACAGCACAACAACACGCACTTGCACCAATTCTGCACCAGAGCCTGAGACAGAGCTGCAGGAGGGGAGAGGAATAATTATTGTTTGATTGTTTTGTGTTTGGGACACAACACAACCCGTCGACTATTGTTTTCCCCACTACCATTGTTGGTAGTAGGGCAATTGAACAAATAAAGCTGGCCCGTTTTGAAAATAAGTCTATTTAGAATTTATTGTTTCTTTTTTGTTGTACTGTGCTTTTTGTAGCTGCTGAATATACTGTTATACTGTTTTCCATGGCGGCATAGAATATAATATGTATTATGTTGTAATTAAGTCCTTGAATTGTAGGTTCTCTGTTTAATATCTGGACCATATTTCTAGCCGTTTATTCCAGACGTCAACTGTTAACAGAGTAAATGATTTGAAAACACCCCCTAAGTGATTTTTTGTTTGTTTATTTGATTTTTCCCTGGTCATGAATTTTACCTCAAGATCAAATCGTTGGATATTCGTGGAACTGTTCTAGAAACGTGTTGGTTTCTTTAACAACTGTCTAGGAAAGGTGCATGCAGCTCATTAACGTTAAAGCGTTGTTAATGGAGTCCAGCATATTGCTTGTAATGGCAGATTTGGCTTGATGTTCAGATATCTTCAAAGGAACTTGCTTTCTTCAAAGGAACTTGCTTTGCTATTGAGCACTATTGAGTCCAGTTTACATTACCAAAACCAGAACATATTAACATGTAAAGAGAAATCTGTGTTTATACCCTGGAACAATTTTGAATACAACTTTTGTTATTTCTTTGACTATGAAAACACTGTGGCACAGTACAACATGTAATAGAAAACCACTTTATTTTTATTTGCCTCCCAAGAATAACAGGCTCTTTGTTGATGCAAGTCAAGGCCAGTAGTACAGCATGTAGCTATTGTACCCCTTCCAGATATAGCACGTCATTGCAACAGTTGGTCTTTTAGTTTCATTCCTAATGTTGATGCTGGACTTTATCAAACACAAGTAACACATTCATTCCAGTTGTCCTGTTTCCTTGCCAATGCCGGTTCCTGTAAGTATGCGAAGAATGCTTATTTCCTTATAAAAGCTACTCTGATTCCACTTAGTCTCCTTTTTGTTCTCTCTGAAAGAGATTCACAGCTCCAGCTGTCAGAGAGAATGTGCCTCTCGATGACGTGTGCCACAGAAAGCTGCCCTGTCTCATTACCTGTTTGGCAAAAGCTCACAGAGAAAGGTAACTTTAACACCCCCCCCCCCCCCTCCGAATGGTCACATTCTTGGACAGTAAGAAGAGGTGGACCATTGACTAATCATTTAAATCAGTTTAAACTTATTGCTGCAGTGTGCCATGTGTTCTACCAGCTGTTCCTTTAAGTTTGCAACATCCACACCTGTTTTCTTTTCATACAAGACTTCCATTCATTAATTTGGATAGGGAAATATTAAAATGCACACAAGCACCCAGCCACAAATAACTATTAATCAAAGCGTTACAATTAACAGAATAACTTGATTAGGTTGTAGTTGTTGTTGAAAGTACAACACTGTGATTAGTTATATTCCTACACATTTGCTTAAGAAACTATATTTGAAACACGTTTAATTAGCCTTAACTAAGAAAATATAATCATACTAAACAAACAAATATCCAGATTTATGTAACAATACACATCAAAGAATATTAATTTGACATGTTTGCGCAACAAAATATATTTTATATGGCTAAACCAGTGGGCTCCATTCACTAAATCTTAAGGATAGTTTTAAGGGATATTTTATTAAGGAAAGCCTGTTAATTTTTAATTAAATAAAAAACGGTCCTTAAAATATATTCTTGAAAATGATTCTCAGAGTTTTGTAAATAGGGCCCACTGTAGATTTGTTCTGTAGGTAACAGGTCCACAGAACAGCAGCTCAATATGTGACAGACGATGCAGGTGACACTAGGGATGCTTTATGGTAGTCTTATTTGCCCACTTGCCTCTTGTTGCTTGTTGAGAAAACATTGCGTTTGTCTGACAGTGTGAAGGCTGAGAATTGTCCTCCTATGGTAAGCCAAATGATAATTTAGAGATCTCAAATTGCATTTTAAGATACCTTGAAATATTTAGAGATGTCTATAAAACATTTAGAGATATCTCAAATTGAATTCCAGATATCTTTAATTGTGCAGTTTTTAAGATATCTAAAATTAATTCAAATATATCTGTAAATCAATTTGAGCTATCTAAAAAATGAAATAAAGATAGCTCAAGTTGATTTACAGATATCTTTAAATACTATGGAAACCATATGGACTGTGCTAGCATGGCACGCCAAACTGTCATTTAGAGATATCTCTAAATCATTTAAAGATCTCTACAAATCATTTGAAGATATCTTCAAATAACTTCCTGTTCATTTAGAGATATATTTAAATCATTTAGAGATTTCTCTAAATAATTTCCTGTTCAATAGAAGATGGGCCCGATCTTCGATCTTCACGCAATCCCCTTGCTAAATTTGTGCCTCGCAAAAAAATAGTGCTTTGGCACAAAATGAGAGATATTCCAAAAGCAGTTGCGAGACTTTGGAATATAGCAGTTTTTTGAACAATTCGCAAATCTGTTTGTGCCTCGCAAAACCGTCTGAGCATTCACTACCAATATAGCAACTGCACACAACAGCCAAGCGAGAATGCAGAATGATGGACAGTCACCATTAGTAATGGCATTACCCCGACAAGCTGCTATCATTGGTGTTGCCACAGTATGTACCGATATGACAACAGACGAGATCACACAATATATCGTGCACACATACATATGGATCATTCAAATACACAATTGGCTCCATAGCTAGGCATTGAGTTTTCAAATTAATGAACTGATAACGGCACTTTTTTATTGAATGCGGACATACTTTATAGGTTTCTTTAAAGGCCAGCTGATCCCTCATAGCTGTATGTTTTTGAAGTAAAATTTAAAAAAATGGCTTTGGATACTGTCTGTTTTTTTTTTTTTTTTTTTTTTCTAAATGATTTTTTTTTTAATATAAGTCGTGCCTTGACAAAGTCTAATGTGGTAGCGCACTCTCTGATTTGTAAATGTAACAAGTTCATTCAACTACAAAGTAAACATCAATCAAGCATTTTTATATACACAACACATAGAAAGGCATTATGTTATTCATTCTACTCATCCATTTGAACATCATGATTAAGCCCAGTTTGTAAGTTTTTGAGTGTCGCCGGAAAGGATTGTTTTCATTATGACATTTTTTTTTCTTTAAGAATAATAATTAATTCTAAATACCCCCCTAAAATGTTAATTGCAGCCTACTATGATTTCTCAATAAATGAACAATCTCTGTACAATTAGCAACATCGACATTCAGCAGACTGGACAGCTGCATAAATGGCCAGAATTTAGAGTTAACAGAACTGTTTGTCCCGCCTCCGCTAACTTATGAATGGACTGCTGCAGAGAAAATACAGGTCTTTGATTGGTTGATCGTATCACCGGTCTGGCTTTAGGAAAACGTAAGCATGCCTTTCACAGCAAGAGTGCCCTGATGGTGATTGGCTCTCTGAAGTGCAGCTGCTCACCCCTACACCCGTAATAAGCAGTGATCTATGGAATAGATTAATAAAGCAACAGGCCACAAGATGGGTGTATGACGTATTTATACAATTAATTTACAGATGTGTGACAACACACAGCAAAGACAGGCAGGACCCCCTCCTCCCCTCTTCATCCTTCTCTCAATCTTAATTTTTATATTTTGATGGTACAAGTTGGATGCCGATATGCCTGTGGAGCAGTGAAGAACACATATAACTGTATATGTAAACACACTACCTTGTCCATCATATCAATACAGTGATAAAACACATAACTGATCCACCCATCCGGTGTGTGGGGATGGGATGGGATGGGGGGGGGTTGGGGTTCTGTACTATTGTACGTTTGTACTATTGTAACCAACTCCAGAGTGGACTATTACTCCGACACTATTTGAGCCAGCAGTGCACACTTATTGAAACTAGCGCATCGCAATTATCACACAGATATTGGTATATTTAGACAAATTAGGGCTTTCGCCCAATTCAAATTTGATTGCGCTATGTGCATATTGAATGTCCACCTAGAATACATTTGCATCTCATGTTTCTAATTACTGATGCATTATCATATGCTAATAGAACCGTATTAAAGAAACAGAAGGAAGGCAGTGTGCTGGACAGAAGAGAATGCATGTTGCCACACTTGCCTGTTGGGCATGGGAATACACTATAAACGTCACTCTGATATGAACAAAATATATAAGTTATGGAAACAAAAAAAGAGGCTTATTGCTTGTTTTTGCCGCAAATTGACTATGGTGATGCAGTATACAGGTTTGCATCACCATCAACTTTAGGTAAACTGGACTCGCTATATCATGCAGCATTGAGGTACAATACAAATACAAGATTTAATACTCATCATTGTATATTATGTGATTTGGTAGGCTGGACTTCTTTGGCTTTACGTCGGTTGAAGCACTGGTATATTCCGGTACATATTTGGTATATTCAATGTAAAATATATGAATATACTTATTTAAATCAATGCCTTATTGCTTTCCATAGTAACCATAGCTTCAGCTCTCATTCTTTTTTGCATTTTAAAATCCCAAATGTGCATTCTGAGACTGGTAAAGGACCCTTTGCTTATTATGCCCCATGGTCCTGGAATGAGTTCCAGTCCAAACTAAAGCTGCAGACCCAGATATCTTTATTGCAATTTAAGAGTAAACTGCATGATTTCGTGATTGAGAGTTGTAATTGGTTTAAGTAGTTGAGTTACTTACTTTTGTATATTTTGATTATTGTTTTAACTATGATTTGCCTGTGTATTAATTGTATTTTATTGTGTACTTGTTGTCCAATTGACTTGTTGCTGCCTGCTTGGCTAGGTCTCACTCGTAAAAGAGGTTTTAATATCAATTTGACTACAAGGATAATAAATAATATATATATATATATATATATATATATATATATATATATATATATATATATATATATATATATATATATATATATATATATATCCTGGTATTGACTGTTGAACTACTAAAAAACTAAAAAAAAAAAAGGAAAATATTGCATAGTCGCCAACCAGTTTGGGGTCATACACTAATATATTTGTGCATAGTTTTTGCAAAGGCTTTGTTGGGCACAAAAGTCATTGTCTTATATATTATAGATTATAAAATGACGACTCGTGTGTCTAGGAAAAAACTGGTTTTCTGAATAAGGTGTTTAGAAGGGCTAGCATTCCGATAGTATCCTAACACTAAGTGGGTATTTGGTATCACGTTTTCGGAATACTGGTATCCAGAATATGGACAGATTAATTCGGAATACCCTGTTTACATGGTATGGAATAGCTATTTAAATTTCTCACTATTCCGAATACAACTGGAATCCTGATAGAACAGGACAACTGGAACAGGTGCCAGGATATGGGTGCAGTCAATTGCACCTACCACACGCGGCAGGTGCGCGACCTCATAAAAAACCCTGCATTATCTCCTCACTGTTCACTCTGGTACTGGGGAATTTAATATGTTCCTCAGCACGTCGCAGCAATGCGGTTATGAAGTGGCGGAGGTGGCGGGACACTACTGTCCCGGTAGCAAGGATACACATACAGACAGACACTACCAACTGCTCAGAAAAGGCATGACTGTGCAGGTTTGTTCTAGCCAGGTCATCATGTAGCATGTGCCATAGAAGATTCCTGGACTCGATTTGCTCATTGCTGAGCTCCTCATATGTGTGCCGAGGCCGGTGCACCCTTTCAGCATATCTTCACCTATGTCGGGGTTACTGTTGCTGGGTGTGCCTTGCGTCATTCACATCCACATGTCGACGGACATGTTGCATGCTACCACGTTTCCCATTGTTGCCTGGTTGTAGTCAGTGCTGGAATGGTAGTGTGCGCGGTCCTTTTACAATCCTTATTCTGCGCGTCACAAACCTGGTTTTGTGCTTGGCGCATACCTTCGAATATACCAGGATCACGCATATTGCCGGCCACTCCTCCCATATTGCGCGATGCATACATTTTAATTCTGCACAGCGCAGAATGGACGTTTCGAATATGGCAACTTGGCATAATTTCGGCACAATGCCCATTTGCGACGCGCATACCCCTCTGCGCGGTGCGCAAACCTTTCGAAGATCGGGCCAGCTATCTTTACATGGACATGAAGGCCATTGAAAGCAAAGCATTTTCTTGAAATGGCTTCCTGTTCATTTGAAGATATCTTCAAATGATTTAGAGATATCTCTAAATGAACAGAAAGTTATTTGAAGATATCTTCAAATGATTTAGAGATATCTTTAAATGAACAGGACATTATTTAGAGATATTTCTAAATAATTTAGAGATATCTGAAAAGTATTTAAATATATCTCAAAACATTTAGAGACCTTAAAACATTTAAAGTTATCTAAAAATACATTTTAGATATCTCATTTTAAGCTCCATTTAAAGATATGGTTTCTTTTCAATTAACGAAGACAGAATAACTAAAACAGAGGTCAGAGAACCACTGGCAAACTCAGACCACAACATGGTCTCATTTGAAGTGTTTTTTAAAACCCCAAAAGTAAAGACTAAAGCTAAGGTTTACAATTTTAGAAAAGCAAACAATGAAGATATGAAACAGAGACTAACAGAAGTAGATTGGAGTAAAATATAGAAAACCTATAGTCTCTTGACACAGGGGTGGTACCGACAGACTGGAAAATTGCAAACGTAATACCGATCCACAAAAAGGGAAACAAAACTGAACCAGGTAACTACAGACCAGTAAGCCTGACTTCTATTATATGCAAACTTATGGAAACTATAATAAGATCCAAAATGGAAAATTACCTATATGGTAACAGGGTCCTGGGAGACAGTCAACATGGTTTTAGGAAAGGGAGATCGTGTCTAATTAACTTGCTTGATTTTTTTGAGGATGCAACATCGATAATGGATAATTGCAAAACATATGACGTGGTTTATTTAGATTTCCAGAAAGCTTTTGACAAAGTCCCGCACAAAAGATCAATTCTCAAACTGAATGCAGTTGGGATTCAAGGAAACGCATGTACATGGATTAGGGAGTGGTTAACATGTAGAAAACAGAAAGTACTGATTAGAGGAAAAACCTCAGAATGGAGTGTGGTAACCAGCGGTGTACCACAGGGATCAGTATTAGGTCCTCTGCTATTCCTAATCTACATTAATGATTTAGATTCTGGTATAGTAAGCAAACTTGTTAAATTTGCAGATGACACAAAAGTAGGAGGAGTGGCAAACACTGTTGCAGCAGCAAAGTGATCTAGACAAGATTCAGAACTGGACAGACACATGGCAAATGACATTTAATAGAGAAAAGTGTAAGGTACTGCACACAGGAAATAAAAATGTACATTATAAATATCATATGGGAGATACTGAAATTGGAGAAGGAATCTATGAATAAGACCTAGGAGTTTTTGTTGACTCAGAAATGTCTTCATCTAGACAATGTGGGGAAGCTATAAAAAAGGCTAACAAGATGCTCGGATACATTGTGAAAAGTGTTGAATTTAAATCAAGGGAAGTAATGTTAAAACCGTACAACGCACTAGTAAGACCTCATCTTGAATATTGTGTTCATTTCTGGTCACCTCGCTATAAAAAAGATATTGTTGCTCTAGAAAGAGTGCAAATAAGAGCGACCAGAATTATTCCGGGCTTAAAAGGCATGTCATATGCAGACAGGCTAAAAGAATTGAATCTGTTCAATCTTGAACAAAGAAGACTACGTGGCGACCTAATTCAAGCATTCAAAATTCTAAAAGGTATTGACAGTGTCCACCCAAGGGACTTTTTTGACCTGAAAAAAGAAACAAGGACCAGGGGTAACAAATGGAGATTAGACAAAGGGGCATTCAGAACAGAAAATAGGAGACACTTTTTTACACAGAGAATTGTGAGGGTCTGGAATCAACTCCCCAGTAATGTTGTTGAAGCTGACACCCTGGGATCCTTCAAGAAGCTGCTTGATGAGATTCTGGGATCAATAAGCTACTAACAACCAAACGAGCAAGATGGGCAGAATGGCTTCTTCTCGTTTGTAAACTTTCTTATGTTCTTATATTATTATCCCTAAATCATTTTGAGAATCACAGCAAAGTGAAATAGTGATCCTCTACACAGAAGAATCCCATAAACGCTTGAAATTGGAGGTTTGAGTCACCTCTGTTCTATGTTGAGTGCAAAAGTCCTATTCAGTTTTACTTGTCATCAGTTATATCTGAAAGGACTAAAATACTATCTGCCATTTTGTGGTTATTGCTACTCTTTTAACATTCATGCAGACTGAGCTATCAATCCATTCCATCCTCCACATACCACTACTGACACACCTGCCTAGACCTGAGAAAATATTTCTATTGACCTAGTAGATGGCATTCTTTTATCTCTGGAATTTCGCTGGGTCAGGACAACTTGACCATAGCAACAGCAGAATCGTTGGCACATACACTGTAAGTTGATGACAGCAAAATAGCAACGGTTTATCTCATCTGAACACAAATGCAGAACACCCCCAGTCCTTCTGTTCGTTTTTTTTTAATGTTTGCTCCATATAAACCTTGAGTTGCCAAGACTCCTGCATTAAACAGGACAACATATTTAGCACTCCAGCTCCACCTCTCACTGTTCATGTTTTTCAAAAAGAATAGAGGTGGAAGCGATTGCAGCTGTCAAGAACCAGTTTAAAAGTTCTTGAGCATATATTCAAATTCTTTGATAAACATACTAATATTTGTACGATCTGTAAATGCACATTAGCACTTAAATCCTGGTATTGGTATTTCAATTTCTTGTGAGGGCAGACCTTCTACTGTCTACCTAAAACCCATTAAAACAAATAACCAACAATAACTCCATTCCAACCATGTACCATGTTAAGTTTCCTAATTATTTTATAATGCATATATATTTTTCAAAGTTTTGGCAGGACAACTAAATATGAATTATGGCTCAATTGTGTGGTTTAATTATTCAAGTTTCTGTATGCTATTAAATAATCAATATGAATCCATTTGGTTTGGTAAAGCACATTTGTTACTATGCTCTATTTAGTCATTTCAGTAAAGCAACATTTTGAAGTGAGGTAGCTTTGAAGTATGAAATGTCTACAAAAATTCATAGTTTTGTGACGTGTGTGTGATTTATTTCACACAAAGGCGGCCAAAACATATTTCTATCTTGTACTTACAGCCCTTGCTGCATTATGGATTTATTTCTGTTATTTGTGGAAAGTTAACAGACACTCAATGGATGTATTTTACTTATCCAGGTAAACACAGGTGAATCTTTTTGCAGTGGAATTCTTTTCCAGACAGTGCCTCCAGGGCTAAGATAGAACATAAGCTTCATCTGCTTTGATCACCATGGGGGACTGAGCATCAGGTAGAAATCTTTTTTTTTTCAACAAACAATACTTTAAATTGTTTTTTTTTTTTTCTCTCTCTCCTGTTAACAGTGTGATGTAACTGGATTTATAAAACAATCAAATAAACAACAATCTCCTTCATACTGAGTGACAACAGACTATAACAGATTGCTGCCTTCCAGCATTCCACAACAATCTTCTAACAGCTGTCCTAAAATAAATGGTCTCTTGGCTTGAGAATTATCCTTTGCTATTGTTTAGTGTTTTCTCCCTTAGGGGAGATTGTGAGTGCAAGTGTTCTCATTACAGTGAGATTGGGTTTACACTTTCTGCATTGTGTGCAGAAGTTGTAAATCTTTGTCCAGACAGTTTCTTTGATGTGAATGACTGATGGCTACTGTGTGACATCAATAAGAAATACTTTTAACTTTGGCCATTTTAGTATTCTAATGAAATGTGGACCCATATGCACTGATCTTGTCTGTCACAGTACATTAAGATTTACAAATCTTTTGACACATTGTTTTGACGATGACAGTATCACAAAGGGAGTGGTGAACTGCCCAGCTGACAGACTGGTAGAATCAGTCAGAACTTGAAAGACGTGCTGTGACCGGCTGGCGAGTGGATAGAGGCCCAGAGACAGACTGCAGTTCAAAAAAATAATACTTTTATTAACAATTTAACACAAAATTAAAGGGCACAAGGGCCAAAACAAAGGGATTTAAACACAAATAGAAAGACACAAAATAAGACTTACAAAAATAAAGGTTTCCAGGCTGGGCAATGCCTTCACTGGATGAGAAAATTACCCACAAGGCATGCCATTTCTTGTCAATGACTCTGCAAAGAAAGCAAGATTACATCAAGTGATACAGTGTGAAACAAAATATGACAACTCTTTATGGTGGTCTTCTGAAATTATTCATAAGCATGTTTTAGTCAGACTAAAGTTGTAAAGATCCTGGGCATGAGTGAAGCTGTTCTACTGTCCGATAAAGGGTAAACAACAAGCACAGAATAAACCAAACTTTGTTCATATGTGGTCATCATATGCTGATTACTGAATGCTTAACTACACCGTATAACATCTATTATATTGTTCCTTGCACACTGGGGATATATTTTAATGATCTAAACATTAATAATCTTAATGTAGTTAACAAACCTCATGTCTCTGTATTTTTACTGTATGTAGTAATGTTAAGAGGTGGGTCTATAACTCATCCAGGCAAATTTGCAATTTGGAACGGAATCATAAAATGTAATCTATTTTATATTTCAGCTTGATTCAACATTATACTTTCCTCAGCAATTCTGTATTTAACCTTTAACCTCATACTGTATATTTTAGAAATGCAACTGTAATGCATACATATGGATCGGAATTAAATGTTATTGACTTACAAGATCTGAAACTTATTTCAATCATGCCAGCTCTTATTAGTGGCTTAACAAAAACCAGACTGCACTGCACTTGACAGTTACCTCTGTGAGAACGGTTCTGTTCTGATGCCATTTCAAGTAGACGGTGGGAAGGGTCAGAGGGACTAACGCCCTGACAAGCTACCACTTTACTTCTTTCCAATTAGAAGGCTGAGCACATCAAAAGACAGCGACCTCCTCTCAGCGTGAAATTCTTGCAGCAAAAAATCCATCCAGTTACTAGGCTTTCTTTAAGAGAAAAGGTCCTGCAAAGTTTTTAATAAGAGGGTCAAGGTCACAGGGTTTTAGACCCGTGCTGTGAGCACTGGGAAGCTGCTGTAGCGTTTCAATATGTGTGGTATTTGTAATTCAGTAGGCCTAAGCTGGAACCCCAAGGAAAGTTATGTGCTAACTTCCTCTTGCAGTGATCCTGTGTTTAGTTTAGGACCTGAACATGGAGGTTTAATACAGCTGTGAAACCTAATGCTACCCAATTCAACATGTTGAAACAGATTGTGCATTTATCATTCAACAGGGCTTAGCGCTGCTGCTGATTATTTTGAAATGAACGTATTTTTCTAAGTTTATTTTAAGAATGAATACATATCTTTTTATTTTTTTTATTTTAAAACTTTTTTTTTTTTTATTAAATCATATTCCAAACGCATATAAGGTATTTGTGCCGATTTAAGCCAGAAGCAAGCATGGTAATGATTAGGAATTTAATAAATAGGGGTCTTTGTGAACCATGTACACTTCATACGTTGGAACCTGCGTGTGAAGATAATGCTAACCACACAATTACTTCCTAGAATACCAGCGAAGAGTTTTTATAGTAGAACATCAATCACCATTTAAGGTCTCAAGTGACCAAATTTCGACTGAAGAAGAGTTATTGAAAAACTATTTCATTATGCTCTGTTGCACTGTACGATTTGTAACTTTCTGTAATGTAGTGAAACAGTGTATATAATAACTTATTAATCTGCGATCCCAATCTAACACAGTTCCTGTGAGAGGGGGCCCTGTCGTTGGTTCTTGAGCAAGGGTCTGCGGCTGAGAAGCGTTGCTAGGCAACCAGTTGGGCAGTTAGGCTACTGAGTACTGTACTGAGTGAAGGTCTGGATTGACTGCGGGGCAGGCCCTGGGAAGCTGTGCGGAGTTAAAAAAAACATCTGCGCCACAGATTGAGGCGACTGCAAGGCCATTGCTGCACAAACGGGCGCTGAGTGGTTGCGTATGTTTGTTTACATCAAGGAGGGGAGTGTCTACACTCTGCATAGAGAGTGATACCAGTGTATTTTATTGCATATGATACTACGGCTACCATTGCTGGTACCCTAGTGTCAACGGTTGTGTGTTAATTAAATCCTTGCGTCTGTGTGGCATGTCAACACCAGTGCTCTGTGTCTGCTTCAGTATTGTTCAGTGATGACTCACGCATGTAACTCTTCACCCTGTTACAGTGACATATACACATGCAGTGAGTATATATATATATATATATATATATATATATATATATATATATATATATATATATATGGACTGGAGAGGATGGCTATAGTGGAATATTATTGATCTGAGGGGAGACTACTGTTATTAACAGGGGACTATAATGCCCAAAGCTGCAGGCTGAGGGCATTGCACCCTGGAGGTAACAATAGTATTCCCAAGGGGCATTTAATTTTCCACTATGGCTAAGTCTGCAGTACATAATATTTAATATAAAAATCAGTCAAGAAAATAACATAAACAAGGTTGGATAGTAAATATTATTATGTATATATGTTTAAATATAGCTGATACAGCATACAGAAATACATATTGACATTAAATAAATAACAGAAATGTTTTTGAAGTTCATACCGCATACAGTATTTATAAAAGTTCTTTTGGCATGCAGCTCTCTGCAGCTTCCTGACTGCTGCATAATACAGTTTATAACCCGGCCGTCAAATTTATTTACATTGTAGAGTCAGAAAACAGTGACAGTGATGTTTTAATCACCATTTTAATATTTGGATCATCTTTCTTTTGTGGTATGTTTTGTAATTTAAAATTTTCTGTTAAATCACAGAATCAGTGTGCAGGGGAGAAGGGCATTCCTTTCAAAAGGGGTGGGACTGACAGCATACATGCCAAGTCCCTACATGGTTTGGACAGTCCCAATTTCCTAGCAAATATCCCGCGTTCCGGAAGAAAGTCCCAATATTTACACATAGAAAAAAAATCATTTATTCTGCACAGTAGAGTTAGTGAAAAGCACATGCTGTGCTCTTCGTGCAGATGACACATCTGGTGATCACTAACTTACCGGTATACAGAGATAAGAACGCTTCACTGTGTCTATGTTTACTGTCATAACTCATGATGATCGTGTCGTGTTGAGTTGGGGGTGATATGTCTATTATAGGATAATGATAGTTTTCCTCCTGTGTGTGTAATGCGTATGATCCATATGGTCAGGCTTTAAGACAAAGAGAACACATCAGACAAGTGGGAGAGTTACATTTTTGTCATTGTACATAAAATAATGTATACTGGAACTTCAATTCACATGAATACACTGGGTTGTAAAGTCAGATGACCTGGTTTGTTTGTGTTAGTTGTAGAGTGGGGAGGTATGGCTATTCAGGCTGTTAAAGGTATTGCAGCGTGGTTGCAGGAAAGCAACTACCCAAGCAGAAACACAGAAACAAACACAGAGTTGATGTATAATTGCGAGGTTGGTGGTATCACATTATTATTCCTCGGTACCTGTGTGGATTGACTTGAACACGATGAGTAGGGCTGTGTTCTAGTTTGACCGAAGGACTCTTGTGTGTTTACCTCCGCGGTGGACTCGTAATTTGGAACAGGAAAGGAAGCACAAGCAGCTGTCTTTGAGTACTAAAAACTAACCTGAAAGTATTCTGTGTGAATTCTGTGTGACAAGGTTTTAAGAAGTCCATTCTATAGGGGTGAATGTTTTTACTCAGGGCTGTAAATACGACAATACATAAAATATGCATACTGCTTTGTTCTCTGGACTGTTTTAAATGCTGGACGGGATTATTTTTAAATAGTGCAAGGGCACTTATATGGACTGTATATGCAGGGTTTCTGTGGGGAACCTTGTGTTAAACCAACACATCTTTTTGTAAATACTTTGTGTTATTTAAACTGCTTAGTGGTTTGGAACGAAGCAACCCAGACCCATTCCTAATGGACTGTGTGTTTTTAAATAAGGAACAAAATTACAGCAGTAAATAAATACCTGACACGGAGTGTTTTAGTTTTTATTTTTAGTCAGGAATTCCAAGTCCACCAGGACACTGCACCTGGACTGGGCTGTGGTTACTTTTGTTCACCAGCAGGGGTCTCCAAAATTCCTATCAAGGGAAATAAAAGTAACTTATTCAAGAAAATTACTTAGCAATAATTGTACTTAAACTTACCTGTTGTTCCTGTTCGGACCAGAGGGGCACCAACTGCTCTTGGGAAGACAGATCCAATACCTGCAAATACTTACTTCGATTCCTGAAAGGAGCAAAACTACTAGTACTACATAGACACTTGCGGGTTACAAAATTATTGGTGAGCGCGATACTTGCCATGCGTGGACCTGTGCCTGGGCATTTCCGAAGGTAACCACAGTGGACCAGTGGCAACCGGGAAAACCTGGACTGGACTTCAATAATTTATGTTTCATTAGTGTGTTTTACTGAGATTAGCTCATGCAAGGCCGAGCAATAGGGCCAAGTGGGCAGGTTTTCTTTTATTTATTTTCATTTCTGAATAATTTATTGCTGTATGCTTACATCCTCAAATAATAAAAGTGCCACTTGAAATGCATTTTTGTGTCTGAAGAGTACTCTTTCATACAGACAGTTTGGTATCCTCTACCTACAACTAGACAGAAGATCTTGAAAAGTGATATATTCTATATATAACTATATAGATATTAATCTACAATATATATATAATAATATATATATATATATACACACACACACACACACACACACACACAGTGTATCTGTGATGAAAGCCATTATTATTAATCAATGTTTTCCCAGTATTTCTACTCCTCATATTACAAATGGAGATTCATGTGGTGAAAATCCAAGCTGTTCCATTGTGTATTCCCAACACCATCAGGACTGATGCTTATGAGGAAATCAAAGCTTGAAAAAGGGGGACCTATGGACTGGACATTCACTGAACCCCATGTAACTGAGCAAGCTACCATTATCCCTTAAACTAAGATCCCTGGCCTTTTACATTTAGCGAAACACATGCTAAATATACTTACTAGCAGTTCAAGCTGCTCATTGCTTTCTACCTTCCTACCTAAATATGAACAGTTTGTATTAGGCCACTAGCCTGCCCAGAGGGATGAGAGATACTTAGTCACATAACTATTTCTGATCCCTCCAACAACTCCCCATCTTGAACAATAAAGCTAAAAAAACCTTGACATTCAGAAGACTTAGTGGTGTGGCTTTGGTTTCATGCACACCCTGGTGTTCAACACATAAATACAATTGCAATACATCTGGTATTTTTGGAAAAATAGAGCTCAGATCATTTAAACTGTACAGTTAAAGGTTTTATCATGTGTAAGCAATTAAACAAAGCAGAGGGCCAACATATATGGAACACGCTATGGAGCTGAAGCATGCTGGTAAGGGTCTACAGATATGAGTGAGAATGGATTAGAACTGAGCTCTGCAATTGGGGATTGGGTGTTGATTCTCACTGTACCTATTTCTGAGGTGCTGTTGAGATCCACTGGTGGACAGAGGTAATAAATAATGGGATTAAAGATCACTGGTGAATGCAAATATTTTGAGAAATACAGTAAACCAAACTGAAGATAATTACCATCATTGTAGTTTAATCATGGTTTATGGCTGTCATTGACTTTTTGTCAGCACAGTAGATGGCTGTCAGCTATCAAAAAAAGTTTATTTTAGTAATACTACATAGGACTGAATTGCAGGTCCATCAGACACGTTAAGGTATAATACAATCTCAAACAATTCTGTTTTAGGCATTTACTGTATACCAGTTTATGAAATGTAATCTTTTGTAACTCAGGTTGCAGATCAAAGGTGTATCATATTTAGACTTAAATCGCCTTGTCAGTCCATTAAGTCATACATCATCCATAAAAAAACAAAGAAAGGAAGCTTTGCAGTGTAAGATTTATGTTTGAACTTATGAATCTAGCACATAACTTAAAGTGCTTCTCATGAGCCACGGATGTTAACCCTTTAATATTTTTAAAATAGTGAATGATAAAGTTATACTGTTATATTTAGATGCATAGACAAAATACAGATACATTAACTAGTTGTTGATACAAAGTAGTTGAATTTGTACAGAATTCATAGAATAAACAAACAAAAAAGGAGAAAAAGAGATGGCCAAACTAGATGGTTGGCAAGTTCATAGAAGTTACATGCCTGCCAATGCTTACTGTACAGTTGTTCACAAGTTACCTACCTGAACCACCTCTTTGCTCTACACAGTCAGAATCTGATTCATGGGACAACTTAAGCAACATTCAGTTAACAAACTATATCCATATAAAGATGTGAAAAAGGTTGCTGAGTGTTAGTAGCTAAATTGGTACCACCCGGTAGAAAGAACGGTGTTGTCTGTACTATATGTTTTCTGGTTTGCTTTAACATTGACCGACATTGTTTGCAAAGTGGATAAGCAATTGTTTTAAGTGGGTACACACACATACACAAACGCTGTGCACTGGAAGGCATAACCACTGAAGAAAGGAGGCCTATAATGGTTATGTTTTAATTATAATAATAATAAAAAATCTTATTGGCTCAGCCAATACAAGCTATTAAAGCACCTGTAGATACTGTATGCAGTATAGTTTTCACAAAACACAGTTTCATGTACCTAGTAGCCAAGAGGAATGGAAACTCTACTGTGTTATCCTCTATCCTACTATGTACTGGCTGTTGTTGCATAAACACCTGTTCTACCTGTTCTACAAAACTACGAGTGGCAAAACAGAATAACTGAAAATCAGTTAGGAGAAGTAAAGTCCTCAAGGACTTCTCTGTACTTTGCTCCATTGATTTTCCCTTCTATCCTGACAAGTCCCCCAGTCCCTGCCGATGAGAAACATCCCCATAACATGATGCTGCCACCACCATGCGTCACAGTAGGGATGGTGTTCTTTGGGTGATGCACTATGTTGAATTTGTGCTAAACATAACGCTTGCATTTAGGCCAGAAGGTTCCATTTTTGTTTCGTCAGCCCACAAAACTTTTTGCCACATGGCTACAGAAACTCCTGAGTGTTTTTTTTTTTTTTTGTATACTTCAAACAGGATTGAAGGTGGGCTTTATTGAGTAATGGCTTCCTTCTTGCCACCCTACCATACAGGCCAGATTTGTGGAGTGCTTGGGATATTGTACATTGTCACATGCACACTTTGTCCAGTCTTGGCCATAAGAGCTTTGCTCTTGCAAAGTTGCCATTGGACTCTTGGTAGCCTCTCTGATCAGTCTCTTTCTTGCTCGGTCATCCAGTTTGGAGTGACAGCCTGATCTAGGCACAGGCTTGGTGGTGCCATACACCTTCCACTTCTTAATAATCATCTTGCCCATTCACCAAAGTATATTCAAGGCCTTTGATATTTTTTTTTATACCCATCTCCTGATCTGTGCCTTTCAACAACTTTGGCCCGGAGTTCTTTTGAAAGCGCCTTGGTGCTCATGGTTGAGTCTTTGCTTTGAAAGGCACTATCCAGCAGAGGCAACATACAGGAACTGCTGAATTTATCCTGAAATCATGTGAATCACTACAATTTAACACAGGTGGAGGCCACTTAACTTGGTGTGTGATTTTGAAGGCGATTGGTTACACCTGAGCTCATTTAGGACTGCTATTACCAGGGGGGTGGACACTTATCCAACAAAGCTATTTCAGTTTTTATTTTTAATTCATTTTCTACAAATTTCTGGAATATTTTTTTCACTTGCAAGTTATGGGGTAGGATGTGTAGATAAATAAAATTTTTTAATGCATTTTAATTCCAAGCTATAAGGCAACAAAAGGTGAACATTTTGAAAGGGGGTGTAGACTTTCTATAGGCACTATATATATATATATATATATATATATATATATATATATATATATATATATATAATATATATATATATATACTTATCGAAAGTTACCCAAGTATACATAGAAATTACTTTCCGTGTCCATGTATCTTTAAATGAAAGGCAATACTTAGATTAGGGGTGCACTCTTCAAATCCAGGTTTTATAGGTTGTCATTTAATAATTAACTGCTTAAAGACATGGGTAGATGTGTAATTTGTTTGATTAGGTAATTTAGGGTATGGTTTGAACAATACCTGGACTAGAATAGCTCTTCCCATGCAGCCATAGTACACATGACTTTTGTGAACAAGATTAGACATGTTCAGACCATACGTGTGAAATCCCATGTGAGGTCATCTCAGATTTTATAGCAGCTCCAAATAGGCTCTGAAGACAAAAAACTGAAAGCCAATAGCAAAAAAACTTTTTGTATTATACAAATGTTTAATTTGCTACCCGTCCTTCGAAGTAAGCAGAACTGTTAACAGTAATTAATAGCTTTTAAGTTAATGTAAATGTTTAGTTTCCATATGAGTAACTATAATGCATTTATTTGATACAGTGTGTTGCTGCCTTCTTGAGATAAGCAGATCTTTGACATCCATAACTGCATACACACAATCATAAATTGAGTCAAGAAATTAAAAAAAATGGATGGAGAAAGGGTCCCTCTGGCTTTCTCCTAAAAAAAAAAAAAAATACATTAGTTTCATTTAAAATATTTACCAGTTACCTTCAATCAGATAAAAAGTTTGCCTAAGAGAAAAATAAAAATGAATGAAAGCTTGTAGTATACAGTCGGCTCCGACTTATCAGGATGTCTTCGGGAGAAGCTGTAGCTTGGCTTAGATGGGCTTAGCGGGGCCCCCGCTTAAATTAAAAAGAGATCTTGACCAATGAGCTCTCCTTTTGAAGAGGATGGAGCTTGGTTGAAGGTAGCATTCCTGAGGATCTGAAAACATATAAAAGTTCCTCTGCTCGGCAGAGGCGCCTCTTGGGACGATAGGAATAGCTCGATCACAGGGCTGAAAGGAGAATACTAAAGGATTCCTTGACTGGTCTGATGCTGCCTTCGCATGAGGTGATGCTCAGTCCTCCAAAGCTGGGAAAAAGCTCCCGCAAGGAATTTGCAACAGAAAGATGGGTTAGTCTGGGACTGGGCACTGAGACCGTGAAGCGGGCCACATCCCTAGCAAAGGAAGGACGACTCACATGGTGAGGTAAAAAAGAGCATAAGCTGCGAAAGAATAATGTGGCCGGGGATCCCCTCTGACTCACTCAGTGAGAAACCCCCTAGAGCGAGGACAAGGTATCATGGTGACCTGAGGTCGGGGAATGAATCCACACTTACCCCCAAAAGGATGGAGCCCTGGCTCCCTGCAGAGATCCTCACTGTGAGGCAAACAATAGAGTCGTTCCAGTTATGTCGGTAAGGGATGAACAGATGTATGAATCAACTGCTGCAGAGGACCGGTGCCCCATGCTCCTCAACTGGATGGAAATTGATGTTAGCTCTGGCTGCGGAAGTAGCTGCTCGATCCAAAATGATTGGGGAGAAAGCCGGTTCTGGAGACGACCATGGCGAGACCATACTATGTGTTAGTTAATACAGGATTGATCAGCGGTTTGCTACCATCATGTCTGCTTGGAATGGAAAAGGTGAACTCACATTCAGAGACTTGGTTTTCATAACTCCAGTCATTCTCTTAATAGCGGAACTCCTTAACTTATAATGAAGACAGATTTCCAGTCTCGTACCACATTTCTCACCATGTGTTAATGTTTGAAGTATTTGAAAGGATGAGCGGACCTACGACTAGATTGCTGAGGAAGTCAAGTTGGAAATGGCTGCCATGATCTGAGTATTGGAGGAAAGCTGTAGCGTTAGAAGCTCTGGAGGAGGACAGTTGTAGATATAAGCAGTAAACTAAAGCAACTTTTGCCTGCTGCAACAGTGAGCAGATCTGAAGAGGGAGCCGAGATCTGCTGAAGACCGATCGACAAAATGGCTATCTGCTGCTGAGATGGAGGTGGAGAATGTTTTATAGTATCCAGTTTTGAGCACAGAAGACGACAGCAGTTACAGCCCAAGGTGCAAGACAACCTTGTGGATGGAACTCCAGCAATGGGACTGGAGCTGCTGCTGCGATGAGCTTGTGGAACCTGATGATTCATGAAACCCCTGAATCCTAGAAATGAGGCGTCTGTAAAAAGGGACGAGATATGGGGGTGGGGGGGCTGAGATGTAGACTTCATAGAACAGTGAAAGCCTGTTCTAGTTTTGAATTTAATAATGCACACATTTTGATTTCCTTCCTGGATTGCGCGGATATGATTTTTTTTAGCTTCCTGGCTTGATGCTGAAGAAAAGGAGCGAGGAGATGTGAAACGGACCCTCAGGGGTGATACGAATTGCATAACTGAAATGGCCCAGTAAGGATAACAGGTCCTGTTTTTTTTTTTAAATAGAAATTAAGGATCCAAAGTTGCTGAGTATAAGTTATTGTGAATGTGCGATGATACCTTATGAAAATATTTTTAGTTCAGTAGCAGTGAAACTGGAAGTGTACAGGATGGAAAAATGCAGTACAAATAAAAATAAACTTGATAAAAACAACAACTCAGCCATTTCTTTTAGTACTTACAAGCAGTTTTAAATTAGAACTGTACTTGAAAATGTTCTCTTTCAAAAAATAAAGGCATCCTTTCATATTACATACAATATTCAAATAACGAAGATAGAATAACTAAAACAGAGGTCAGAGAACCACTGGCAAACTCAGACCATAACATGGTCTCATTTGAAGTGTTTTTTAAATCCCCAAAAGTAAAGACTAAAGTTAAGGTTTACAATTTTAGAAAAGCAAACTATGAAGGCATGAAACAGAGACTAACAGAAGTAGATTGGAGTAAAATAGAGAAAACACCCACAGAAGAAGGATGGTTGTTCTTCAAAAATGTAGTACTAGAGGCGCAAAACAATTACATCCCTAAAGTAGACAAATCTAAATGTAAAACTAAATTGCCAAAATGGTTTAATAGATCAATTTAAAAAAATATTCAGCGAAAAAAGGCACTTTACAGAGCATTAAAAAAGGACCGAAAAGAAAGTACGCAGAAAGAGTACACGGAACTGCAAACGCAAGTCAAAAAGGAAGTTAGAAAGGCCAAGAGAGAAATAGAAATGAACATTGCTAAGGGAGCTAAAACCAATTCCAAAATGTTTTTCCAATATTACAACAGCAAGAGAACATTCAAAGAGGAGATTAAATGTTTAAGAGATACAAATGGCAAAATCGTAGAGGAAGAAAAAAAAATAGCAAATATGTTAAATGATTACTTTTCACAAGTTTTTACAAAGGAAGATACTGACAACATGCCCCACATGTCATCCAGTTCCTATCCAGTTTTAAATAACTTTAGCATAACTGAGGCAGAAGTGTTAAAGGGACTAGGAGCTCTTAAAATAAACAAATCCCCTGGGCCGGACGAGATCCTCCCAGTAGTACTCAAAGAAATGAAAGAAGTAATTTACAAACCGCTAACCAAGATCATGCAGCAGTCTCTTGACACAGGGGTGGTACCGACAGACTGGAAAATTGCAAACGTAATACCGATCCACAAAAAGGGAAACAAAACTGAACCAGGTAACTACAGACCAGTAAGCCTGACTTCTATTATATGCAAACTTATGGAAACTATAATAAGATCCAAAATGGAAAATTACCTATATGGTAACAGGGTACTGGGAGACAGTCAACATGGTTTTAGGAAAGGGAGATCGTGCCTAACTAACTTGCTTGATTTTTTTGAGGATGCAACATCGATAATGGATAATTGCAAAGCATATGACATGGTTTATTTAGATTTCCAGAAAACTTTTGACAAAGTCCCGCACAAAAGATTAATTCTCAAACTGAACGCAGTTGGGATTCAAGGAAACACATGTACATGGATTAGGGAGTGGTTAACATGTAGAAAACAGAAAGTACTGATTAGAGGAAAAACCTCAGAATGGAGTGTGGTAACCAGCGGTGTACCACAGGGATCAATATTAGGTCCTCTGCTATTCCTAATCTACATTAATGATTTAGATTCTGGTATAGTAAGCAAACTTGTTAAATTTGCAGACGACACAAAAGTAGGAGGAGTGGCAAACACTGTTGCAGCAGCAAAGGTCATTCAAAATGATCTAGACAAGATTCAGAACTGGGCAGACACATGGCAAATGACATTTAATAGAGAAAAGTGTAAGGTACTGCACGCAGGAAATAAAAATGTACATTATAAATATCATATGGGAGATATTGAAATTGGAGAAGGAATCTATGAAAAAGACCTAGGAGTTTTTGTTGACTCAGAAATGTCTTCATCTAGGCAATGTGGGGAAGCTATAAAAAAGGCTAACAAGATGCTCGGATACATTGTGAAAAGTGTTGAATTTAAATCAAGGGAAGTAATGTTAAAACCGTACAATGCACTTGTAAGACCTCATCTTGAATATTGTGTGCAGTTCTGGTCACCTCGCTATAAAAAAGATATTGCTGCTCTAGAAAGAGTGCAAAGAAGAGCGACCAGAATTATTCCGGGCTTAAAAGGCATGTCATATGCAGACAGGCTAAAAGAATTGAATCTGTTCAGTCTTGAACAAAGAAGACTACGTGGCGACCTAATTCAAGCATTCAAAATTCTAAAAGGTATTGACAGTGTCGACCCAAGGGACTTTTTCAGCCTGAAAAAAGAAACAAGGACCAGGGGTCACAAATGGAGTTTAGAAAAAGGGGCATTCAGAACAGAAAATAGGAGACACTTTTTTACACAGAGAATTGTGAGGGTCTGGAATCAACTCCCCAGTAATGTTGTTGAAGCTGACACCCTGGGATCCTTCAAGAAGCTGCTTGATGAGATTTTGGGATCAATAAGCTACTAACAACCAAACGAGCAAGATGGGCCGAATGGCCTCCTCTCGTTTGTAAACTTTCTTATGTTCTTATGTTCTTATGTTCTTATGTTCTTATATTACAAAGATGTTCTACTATTTTCTACCACAAAAACGTAATAATGATCTAATTGTGTTATACATAAACTTGCTTCAACTACAAAGTAAATAGAGAGCAATAAGAAAATGTTTGAAAATGCTAATTGCTGGGAAACTTGAAAGCTACTTGATGCTCTGATAAGGGTTGGAGGTGGACAATGAGATCTACTTCCTGTAATCTTTCCTAATATTCTGTCATCTCTATCACTCACCTAGGCTAATCAACAGGAAATCTCAAAGGAAGCATTCCTCTCCCTAGGCCTGCAGGGGCTGGACAGACCTCTAATATACAAAGAGACCACAGTTAACAAATCGGAGGACGCTTTTAAACTATGCTATTGGCTCACAGCCAAAAATAGATGTGCTTTGTTTGTTTGACAGTTATGTAACCTATTGGACGCTCTTTAAAATGTGTGTCAAAATGGTAACTTTAACAACTATTCTGATGTACATTCAGGGCCAGTCTTAGGCTGTTCAAGGCCCTAGGTGGTGATGATTAAGTGCGGGGTCCAGCACATCAAATGAATGCTACAGTAGCAACCATAACTTAAAGTCAGTATATGTGTGCATCATGTAATCATATGCACCTACATATACTAACGTAAACATTTTAATTTCAAAATGTAAACCTATAGTTTCTGAATATGTATTTATTTTCAGATTTTTTTTTCTTGGAAAAGTTGTATTGTGATGTTTTTATGGTTTCGTATTAGCTTTAGTATTGATTTAAGTGTTTTATTTTTAAAAGAGAATTTTTTAATGTATTTATATAGCCCCCCCAAAAAAAAAAAAAAAATCCAACAGCAAAAGAAAAAATCTCCAAGCAGTGCTAGAAAAAAATGGATTATCTCTATCAGTTTCTCCTCCATAATGTTACTTGCAAAACTGGTTAAGCTGGTTCTAGAAAAAAACAAAAAACAAAAGATTTCAGCCAGGTGTTCATGGGGTGTAGGGTACTATTCTGGTTGACTTTAACCCAGATTTCACAGCCAGAGCCTAAATATAAAGACCTACAGTAAAATGACCCTTTTACTATATTTCATTTGAAACTACCGCAGCAGGAAGGTTATGTCAATTACATCAAAACTACTTCTGATTCAATGTACACAGCACTTTGAACCCATGTACAACAGAAACCAAAAAACCTATTATAGTTCAGTCTGACCACTGATTGTTTTAACTTGAATTGTTGTGTTTCTTTGCTATACTAAATTAGGCATTAAGAACATCAATCTGTGTCATACTGGATTGTAGACAAGGGTATGCATTTACTCTACACAATCCTTGTGTGACAAACATCGACAGACATCTATGATGGTAATTGATCATCATGAATTTAAGTTTTCTATGTATGTATGATTTTAAACACTTGAAGCACTGATGAATGCATTCACTGAAGTATTTGTCTCCTTGACTTCTTTTAAGGTTTACCTCATCTCTTGTGTAACCACACCATTTTTGCACCTTGGATTTACAAAAATGTTCAGTGCAGATACTGGCAATATTTGATCCATCAAATATTGTTGTATGCTCCTATTTATTTATTTTTTCTATCGGTGACCTCTGTGTAAATAATTTTAACAGTTTAACGTGATTTAGATCATTACATTTACGTCAAACTTTATCTACTGTGTGATTTTATTTTTTGTTTTCTGGACTATCCAACTCGGCTAACGTAGCATACATCTGGGCTTTTTAAAAATTTTCCTGCCACTTTCTTCCTTTTTGCCATCCTGCACTGCAAATATATGTGTGTGTGTGTGTGTATATATATATATATATATATATATATATATATATATATATATATATATATATATATAATATTTCCTCCAGGTTCAGCAAGCTCAACCTTGCTCCGTTCTTTCCTCCATTTTACCGTTGTAGAATACCTGTACCACAATTCATCGATATAACGTTTATCTCCACCCCAAAAAAATATTGATTAGGTGGGTGGAGACTGACTTGTTAAGTGATAGTAGGACAGTTTTACAGTAACCTAATACAGTACTCTCCAGCTGAGAGAACACCCCTTGTGAAGCAAGCAAAGTGTTCTTATAGCTGAAGTGTTCTCTAAGACGGAGTTAACCACCAGACACAATATGAATCAATCAATAAATAAATACATATGTATTTCTTGCCATATGAAATGAAATGAATATGTAAAAGAAAAGCAACAGGCAAAGGTATGTTAGTAACAGACAAACTAACATTAATAAACTATCTGTCAAACTAAATTAAGCACGCCTACGCACATAAACCAAATTGCTCTGTGACTTGTGTCTGATTCAAGTTTTTTTCAAAAGCTCGAACAATTTCTAACTTTTTGTAGCAAGGGAAATAGCGGTGTATTTCGACGTTTGTTTACATGGCATTATGTAGTAATGAGGTGCCTCAAGACACTCTTGTGATGACAGGTTGCTTGTGAAAATACTGAATAAACTATTTTAATTTAATTTTGATAATGATGATGCGTTATCAGGTTACAAAACAGTACTGTATCCATTGTGAATGCATTGCTATAGGGCCAAGAAAGTGTTTTTTTTTAAGCAAAGTTCCTGTTCCTTTAGCCAGAGCATGGGGAAAACAGTTTAACCACAAGTGTATTCCCTTAGGCGAAGTGTTCTCTTAGGAGGTGTTCCTATACGCAGAGACTACTGTATTACTATTCTAGGTTTTAAAAACAAATATGTAACTTGGTAACAGATTCTTTCACATATGGTAAGTCCCACTTACACAATGAAAATTTAACAGCAGATATCAATCAAACAAAGCACTCCTTTTTTAGGAAAACCGGTTAGAAGGCACTTTGAGAAGCACTGTTTACATTAACTGTCACAGGCAATTTCAAAAGCTGGTTGACGAGACTGCATACAGTGCATATAATTTTGAAACTATATTATATTAACCTTTGAGCTGCTGAAGAAAAATGAAAATAAAACCTATATATTTATGCACAGTGGTTTAGAGATAAGATATAATGCTTTTATTTTATTTTTATTTTTTTATTCAAGATCATTATTTTCTTTTACTTTGATTTTTGTTTTTGCCTTTCTGAGTCATCCTGCGTACCACATATAACCCTTAGAAGTACACCCAGGGTCACATATACCCCTGGTTGAAAACCTCTGCTCTATCTCATGTAACACTGATTTTTTTTTTTTTAAGAGAAAACATTTTGTACAGTGACAAAATAAAGATTTTGGAGTGAAAATCTGAAACCTGTAGAAGCTAGACAGGTTATGCATGTGTGTGCTGTCAGTTTCAGAAACAGCACAGTGCAAAGTGTTACGATTAATTAAATATGCTACTATTCACCACTGAAGTGTTTTGGAGATCATCCCAGTTAGGTAAAACTCACAACGTCCTTGAAAGTAACATCTGTCCAAGGCATGTAACAAGAGAAAACTGGCATAAGCTGGTCTTCTAAATGCTTGTGTCTCACTTCAAGAGAACTGGTTGATACATGTCAGTTACCAGGAGTTTCAATGACAACAGCTGGAAATGAGTAGGACATTTATTAAGTAACTTGTTCAGGGGATAATACGGGCTGTAGCTGGTGACCTATCTAGTTTTTTTTGGTAGTTTTCTCACGAAGTACGGCCAGATTAAAAAAAAAAAAAAAAAAAAAAAGAAGCATTGACTGACAACTGTTGATTTGGGAAGTTCTCATTTTGAAAGCCTTTGTCTTTTTTGTGTTAGTGAGCTTTCTTATATGGATAAGATGGGATGGCAGGGTAACACTAAAGAAAGAATATCTACAACTGTGTTTCCTTATGCATCTCATACCAAGTTTCCCAGGACTCTATGTGAGCTGACTCTGTGGCTTTAAGTTACAGTATTGTTTGTTTTATTATTTGTTTATTTAACAGATGCCTTTATTCAAGATGACTTACAGAGACTAGGATGTGTGAACTATGCATCAGCTGCAGAGTCACTTACAACAACATCTCACCTGAAAGACGGCGCACAAGGAGGTTTAGTGACTTGCTCAGGGTCACACAGTAAGTGAGCCAGGATTTGAACCCGGGACCTCCTGGTTACAAGCCTTTTTCTTTAACTACCAGACAACACAGCTTCCTGAAACTATTTGGGCAGGCCAACTTTAGGTTGGCTCAAAGTCTGGTGGCTGTACTGTATTTACACTACCTAAAACATCCATCTTAAGCGCTGTCCTTAGAGAGCACGTGTCTACTTGCTAATGATGGGATGGGATAGGGTTTTTTTTTTCAGTCACTAGTCTTAATAATTATTCAAAATACTGTAGAGCTTTTTTTTACTTGTTACAAACCTACTTTAAATGCACATTGTATGGAAACACACAACCTGATGTGTAACGAGTTGTATGATCCATAGTACTGCTTACACAGTATTCAAGTAAGTTATGCTGTATCATGAAGAGAACTTCCTGATAAACCAAACAAAAACAAAAAAACATAGCTGTATTTTTTACATTGAATGTAGTTTCTAACACTGCATATTGACAACAGTTAAACTAATTTCATTACGTCATTTCTCGTCCAGGTTTTCAGTAGTAAAATCCATTGATGCTAACTATAAACAGCTACACTGGAACAATGAAGCTCTAAGAGTGTAGCTGTTATAATGAAATACAAATATTCCTGACCGCTCTTTATATACCTATATCTTTAAATAGATGCCTGGTGTTAATACAGTCAGTTCTAGCTAGCATGACACACAGGAGGCTATAAAACTGAAATACTATTTATGAGGCTCAGCAAGTACTTTAATCTGTATTTAGAAACAGAAAACCAGGTATTTTAATGAAGTCAGACACATGTCTCCATTATATTTCAACTATACCATGAGGCTTGTTGTATATGTTAAATGGAAACACTTCTATAAATGACAGTGACAGATAAGTATTGTTTTTTTAACCTCTAATAATATAGCTTATTTGCTTGTGACATATAGAACTCCATTTAGTAATCAGAGCAACCTGGTTGCGGTAGCAATTAAATATTGAAAGTGTCTGGTGCTTTTTTTTTTTTTTTTCCACAGGAATGAATAGTTAACCTAACTAGCAAGAACACTTAAGCTTTTGTGGCTACAGGATTACATGTGAAAAAAAAAGAAGCTGTAAGGTACTGAGGAAATGTGGAGCAGATTGCAGTCAATAAATCTCTCATTTAATTGAGTTGAAAGTTTAGGAACATTTAAATTCTGAACATGGGTAATGTTTCTTTGTGACTAACTCTGAACTCCTTACATAAAAATACCTAAGAAGCATGTGTAGGAAACTGACACCTGGGCTTTAACCCATACCATCGTTTTCTTATGCAACTGACTGAATTAAATGAGAAAAAGAGATAGTTTGAATGCAGTGAAGGACTGGCATATGTTACAGGCTGATTATAAACAACTGCAGAACATAAAGCCTCTACTAAAGCATTGCATGAATGCAATTAACACTGGTGCAACCAAGAGATTAACCCCCTTTCCTATAGAGGACTTAACCCAAACTGAACCTGAAACAAAACTTGATTATATGATCTCAAAAAACTGTTACTGTTTTTGATCCCTGTGCACGTACACTACTCCCAGCTGGGCATGTTGGAATAATGAAGCCCACACTAGATAAAAAAAAAAAAAAAAAATGTTAATTGGATTATCTTGAGTAAATATTGTGTTCAATATCAACTAAAGGCTTTAACATGTATTGTGTTAATCTATAACTTTTACTTTGTTCTTTTGTATTATAGGTGGAAAGGTTTATTTACATGAATAGTCACTCTATAATTCTGTAACCCTCTTAATACTCCAGACACTGATGGCATTGGGTGATTTTAAGAAGTAGAGGTTATCATTCACTGTGGTATAATAGCAGATAACATTAAGTCTAAATTGATACTAAGGTGAATTGACAAATGCCAGGACATGTAATGTATAAGTGCCACAGGAAATTTACAGACACAGCATTTTCTGTAACAAGGAGGTGCATGTTGAGCTGACAGAAGAAAAACGCACGACAGCTAGAAAGGTTTGGGCACTCTGCTGACAGTAATGTTCCTAATAGCATGGGGCATATTTCAACTTGATACCTTTTTTAACGTTCTTGCTTGCCTGCAAAGTGGAGAATAAACAAAGTGTGAAATAGTTGTGAAAATACTGCTGATAAAAAGACGGAATGTTTTTTCAAAATTGTGATTATAAGAGCTGACTCTGAATTCCAGTGCCTCTTGGGCACTGAAGATTTATATTATCAATTACAATAATAAATAAATCAAAACACTCAGCTATACAAAACATCCCTTTTAAACTAAACATAAAGCGCAAACAGTATTTTAGGGGAAGTGATTTAATCTGTATGAAGAATCGTTTAAGTACTGAGAATTTATGTAATGGGATTAAGCCAGGGCATCAGGGTAACATGCTTATTTTCTTGGAAATAAGTTTCATGGGATTTGTATTGTTCACCTTGTAGAGAAGACCTTGATTAAATGTCTCACCTTAACAATCTCATCTCCTACATCACAGTATCCCTTAACACCTTGCTGGCACATTGAGTCATTAGCACCACAGTCTACTTTGCTTTCTTTTATTGGATATCATTTATTCAAGTATTGATGAGGCCCAACCTAGCTTTGTTTCTGTAAACTAACAAAACAAGCTCTGATGACTGCTTGAATGAGTTGACTTTTAAACAGCTCTAAAAAATAATATACAGTAAATGCAACATACTGCAAAACTATTTGCTATGCCAGCTGAACAAGGTCAAGAAAAAAAAAAAAAAAAAAAAAACGTACTGCATCTGAACTTTTCAACTGGTTAGATGTTAACCTAATTTTGAATTCACTGAGGTAATCAAGTTTTCAAATAGACAGTGAAGTGAAGACAGCGAATTGAAGCGCCAGAAACGGTGTCCCGGTTTAGGCATTAACAATGTGCCCTTGACCTTTTGAACTAGCTGTCTTATACTGTGGCATTAGGATCAAGACAGAAAGCTTATTTGCAAACCGAGCTAGTTTTGTATTTTAATAAGCAATTATTTTAAAATAGATGAATTTAAAAATAGAAATACATAGAAGGTTTAAAAAACGCTTGGCTGAACTATATTTTTTTTCAAGCACTAAGACTTAAAAGTGATGAAAGAATATTGAAGTTATTTTACTAAATGCCAAGACCCCTGCTGTGTTAATGCTTTGCTGAGTCTATCTACAGTTCGAAAGCTGGATCTATATTTAATGGATTTTGTCGAATCCCCATTCCACTCTAGTGCCTCTGAGCATTTCCACCTTTTTTTCTCCTTCCCTGTCTGTCGGTTTCTTTTCATTTGACATTGAGCTTGACATTCAAGGTGAACATAAAGGATCAGTTGTACAGGGCCTGTCAAATGTGGAGGATTGATGGACATCTTCTGAAAGATGTGAAGTCAGGTGACAATGTGAGTATGTAACAAACAGAAATCTTAAATAAATGATTGTCACAAGATAGGCCAAATAATTCATATGAGTCCATCATTTCAGATCATTAGGGGGTTTTGAACTTTGGAGTTTTTCAGAGTTAAGGTTAGGTTATTAGATATGTATACATAACTTTATAACAATTAAAAAATATCACATTGGATTGACTGTGTGCCATCACAGTCAGTGGTGAGAGGGTAACATTGAAAGATACCTACCATATATCTATGGAAATAGCTAATTTTATATTAAACAATCAACTACCCAGTGGTCTTGCTACATAAGAGCTACCTTAAAAGAAGCATACAGATAAAACCTGACTTTCTGCATACCATTTTAATCACCAGAATGCAACAGTTACAAGACTTGAATTTTGTTGTGTCTATATTTTTTGAATTATTGGTACAAAAAGGTCTATGTAAACATTACTTCATGTACACTCGCAAAAGCAGGTTCGCATGGTTACTCACACACACACACACACACACACACACACACACACACACACATATATATATATATATATATATATATATATATATATATATATATATATATATATATATATATATATATATATATATATTATTTAATGAATTCAATTAAAGTTGTGTAAATAGCATATTATTTATATATGGAGGTATCATGTGATGATGACATCATCACACCAAGTTAAAAATGATCACCAAGCATCGGTCAAAATAACCATGTAGTTATCTTTGCAAAATATGATTTCTAAATATCGAATATTAACAGAGATTTAACAACCTAAACTTTAACCATAACCAGAATGAAGAGTGTTGAGATCATTAAAAAAAATACTGGGCTGTAATAGTTAGGCATTATGGTTTAACAGATGGGGTTATGTGCTGAGATATCACACCAGCTGGGGGTCAAAATCATCAATCTCCCAGACTGAGCTTTGTTAAAGAGATTTACATATAGTATTTTTTACAGTCATTTAAAGAGTCATAGGAATCATATGATTTGACTGAGTTTCTGTAACAAAAAAAATATGAAACTTTGCAAGCACAGTGTTTTCACACATTTTTTCACAAGTTATTCTTCGTACTGTGAATGTAGTTCACACAAAGGCAGAACCCAATGCTCACACACACCAGATCTGTCTTTCAACTTGCAACCAAAGACTCAAACTGGGGTTTTCAGCTTAATTTAAAAACGTCATAAACAAGTTTAGCTTCACTTTCAGGCACTGTCCCCTGAGGGCGTCAGCTTGAAATGCAGCTTGCACTTCTCAATGATCAGACATATCAGATAACTGCACACTTCAATCGATAGATTAGATAAAAAAGGGCTTCCTTACAATACTATACATACCATCTGTTAATAGGTCACATTGTAGGTTGGTTTTAGTTACATAACATTTTACTTTTTTGCAGATAAAATTGCTTGTCCATATAGAATAACACAGACACACATGTCACCTAGTATTGTGTCGCCTAGTACTTTAATCATTCCTTAAAACTGTCATATCCTTATTCTTCTAACAGCACAAGAACCCTGGGTTACACTTTATATTAGGATTCAATAAAAATAATAAATAGTGTCACTTCATGAGCCACAATATTTTGCTGATGTGTTTCACTTTTCAGTCAAACTTAGGAGGACCAATACAGAGGAGGAGAACCCTACAAACACAAAAGAGTCCATCAAAAAACATAACTTAAAACAGTTATACGTTGTGTTACACTGTACTAACACCATTATCACACACCGTTGTTGTGTAGCAACAATGCAACTATATTTTTAAGATTTTCGTCAGTTTCAGATCTTTTGTAATAACACTGCATTTACACATGTGGCTCTGAATTTAAAGACAGATGTGAACATTCAGTGAAGATAGACGGATAGGATTCTCATCATTGCCCCAGATTCTGGAACTTCAATTATTCGTGTTAAAAAAGAATGCCCTAAGTTTCATCACAACTGAATAATCAGTTATCTAGATGTACAGTATATAGTAAACTGTAATACATGGCATACAAACATCCCCATTCCTGGGGAAATGAGAAGGAGTAAGCTGTACATACTTTATCTACTATGCCATGGATATTACTGTAGCTCAGTGTAAAACACGTGACGCATAGAGCTTGCTGCATGAGGTGTCGCTTGGATTGTGGTTGTGTCATAATGGGGCTCAAATATTATTTTATTTTTGAAAACCAATGGTAAATTAGTACTATTTTTTTTTTTTTACAAAATAAATCCTAATAACCAGTTGTTCCAAATCTTAGATCTTATTATAGATCAATGTTAATTACATCACACAGTTCAGGATTAACTAGTTTAAATCTCCTTGGACTGACTAAATGGATTTTGGATGTTAAATCACTTTTTCTAGCCAGATGTAACAGATTTATCTAATACAATGACTGTAGTAGTGCAAGTTAATGCCTGGTACAATGCTATTTTTTGATAGCATGTGGTGTATATGAGTCATTATACTTGCAGTGTTTTTCTTTTTCTTTTTTTTGTTTGTATTGGGCAAGGGTGGAGTAGCTTTACAACACACAAACAAAACAATGATTCAGATCCTTATATTAAAACCAAAGTTTACTCACAAAACAATTTAAAACAAACATCAAACTAATGTTCCCCCCAAAAAGCAATTCATTATTCAGTAATTGTATCGTAACAGCCACAAAATATGCAAACAGTTAGAACTGGGTAATAGGATTTTAAGTGGCTTTTCAAAGAAAAAGCACAAAAAGGATTATTAGTAGGCTTTGTAGATAGCAAATAGACAGTAACACTTTTTTTAGTGCTCAGAAAGCGTTTTTACAGGTAATCTCTGTGAATTTGTTTTTGCATAGTTTTCCTTTTAAAGGATGATCTTACTAACAGACCAAACAGTGTTGAAACAAGCTTTTATTTTTCTTGGTGTTTGATGCCATTATTGTTACATTATCTGTACATTGCTCTCTATATTTCAGGAGAGAACGTACAGATGTTGTGTTAACTAAATGCAAATAAATATAGCTCCATGATTACTCATAAGAACATAAACAAGTTTACAAATGAGAGGAGGCCATTCGGCCCATCTTGCTCGTTTGGTTGTTAGCAGCTTATTGATCCCAGAATCTCATAAAACAGCTTGTTGATGGATCCCAGGGTGTCAACTTCAACAACATTACTGGCGAGTTGGTTCCAAATTCCCACAATTCTCTGTGTAAAAAAGTGCCTCCTATTTTCTGTTCTGAATGCCCCTTTATCTAATCTCCATTTGTGACCCCTGGTCCTTGTATCTTTTTTCACGTTGAAAAAAATCCCTTGGGTTGACATTGTTAATATCTTTTAGGATTCTGAATGCTTGAATCAGATCGCCACATAGTCGTCTTTGAATAATCTTCCGGAATAATTCTGGTCGCTCTTTTTTGCACTCTTTCTAGAGCAGCAATATCCTTTTTGTAGCGAGGTGACCAGAACTGAACACAGTATTCTAGATGAGGTCTTACTAATGCATTGTAAAGTTATTCACATTACTTCCCTTGATTATATATCCATTATAATTCCACCAAGCTAAAAGAGGCACAAACAATTATTTTAACTTGTTGGAGTTGTTGGAGTCTGGAACCAACTCCCCAGTAATGTTGTTGAAGCTGACACCCTGGGATCATTCAATGTCAAACTGCAATGAGTTAATGTCCTGTTCAGAATTTGAATGACATTTGCATATCTTTATGAGCTTTAACTGCCATTTTGGGATAAATGCAGGCTAAACAATCACACTTCCTTATTTCATCTGTTTTACTGGAAGCTCAATGAATAGCTTCAGGTGAAATTTACATCATTATCTTTTTTTATGCAGAGATCTTATGTGTTTAAAAGAAAGCTGGCACTTAAATGTGTAGGGAATATTCTGGACAATGCATTCATTCATATAATATTACCCCTATATTACTAAAATACATGTATTCATACAGTATCAGCAAAAAAAAAAAAAAAAAAAAATATATATATATACAGTGCCTTGCTAAAGTATTCAGACCCCTGACCAATTCTCTCATATTACTGAATTACAAATGGTACATTGAAATTTCGTTCTGTTCGATATTTTATTTTAAAACACTTAAACTCAAAATCAGTTATTGCAAGGTGACATTGGTTTTATGTTGGGGAATATTTTTAAGAAAAATAAAAAAATGAAATATCTTGCTTGCATAAGTATTCAACCCCCACACATTAATATTTGGTAGCGCCACCTTTCGCTGCAATAACAGCTTTAAGTCTTTTGGGGTAAGTATGTAGCAGCTTTGCACACAGTGTCGGAGTGATTTTGGTCCTTTTTTCTTGGCAGATTTGCTCCAGGTTGTTCAGGTTGGTTTGACGACGGTTGTGGACCGCAATTTTCAAATAATGCCACAGATTCTCAATCAGATTGAGATCAGGACTTTAACTGGGCCACTGTAGGAGATTCACTTTTTTCTTCTTGAGCCATTCCAATGCTGCTTTGGCCTTGTGCTTGGGATCATTGTCCAGCTGAAAGGTGAATTTCCTCCCAAGCTTCAGTTTTTTAGCGGACTGAAGCAGATTCTCTTGCAGTATTTTCCTGTATTTTGCTCCATCCATTCTTCCTTCAATTGTAACAAGATGTCCAGTCCCTGCTGATGATAAGCATCCCCACAGCATGATGCTGCCACCACCATACTTCACTGTAGGGATGGTGTGTCTTGAGGCATGGGCAGTGTTAGGTTTGCGCAACACATAGCGCTTTGAGTTTTGGCCAAAAAGCTCTATCTTGGTCTCATCTGACCACAAAACCTTTTCCCACATTGCAGCTGGGTCACTCTCATGCTTATTGGCAAACTCCAGACGTGCTTTCAGATGGTACTTTTTGAGTAACTGCTTCTTTCTTGCCACCCTCCCATACAGGCCAGTGTTATGCAGAGCTCTTGATATGGTTGACTGGTGCACCATTACTCCACTCCCAGCCACTGAATTCTGTAGCGCCTTCAAAGTGATTGTTGGCCTCTCTGTGGCTTCTCTCACAAGTCTCCTTCTTATTTGAGCGCTGAGTTTTGAGGGACAGCCTTTTCTTGGCAGTGCCTAGGTGGTGTGATGCAGCTTCCACTTCCTGATTATTGATCCAACTGTGCTCACTGGGATATCCAAACACTTGGATATTATTTTGTACCCTTTCCCTAATCTATGCATTTGTATTACTTTATCTTTAACTTCTGTAGAATGCTCTTTGGTCTTCATTTTCCTTCAGATTCACAGCCTTACCAATGATCCTTCAACAGTGGGGTTTTTATCCAGAAAATGTGACAGCAACTTTAATGGTTCACAGGTGGAGGCCAATGGTAAGGTAATTGTGTCCTCGTTAGGGCAATTTCTTTCATCGGTGCAAACTGGGAGCTTCCCCAGCACAGGAGTTGAATACTTATGCAAGCAAGATATTTCAGATGTTTATTTTTCTTAAAAATATTTCCCAACATAAAACCAGTGTCACCTTACAATAATTGATTCTGAGTTTCAGAGTATAAAAATAAAATATCAAACAGAACAAAATTTCAATGTACCATTTGTAATTCGGCAATATGAAAGAATTGATCAGGGGTCTGAATACTTTTGCAAGGCAAATATATATATATATATATATATATATATATATATATATATATATATATATATATATATATATATATATATATATATATATATATATATATATATATATGTACTTATAATCATGTAATATAGTAGGACATTTGTCCCGTAAATTATAGACGTGTTTTTTATAATAGATATCTTATATGTTACAGTCAATTTGTAACGTCCCATAAACCGAATATAAACGTGTCAAATGAAAGTAGACTAAAAAATAATAACTAAAACCCCAATGAAGTAACTCTGTTTTCGTCAAGGCTGTCTCGAGCTTTTATTTTATTTTTTTTGATTAACTTGGACCGAAATGGGTTTTAGGGGAGTTGGTGTCTACAACAGTTTTTGGGTAGAAATCCCAGCCGCAGTCTGTTTAGAAATTCCAGAGCATGTCTTCGTCTGAACACTTCGGGACTGATTTTCAAACCCACATAGTTCCCTTTCTCTTTGTATAACTGGAACTAAATGAGGCATAAAAAGTTTCCCGCTACACACATTTTCTCCAGCCTGTCACTCAGCTGCTCACTGGTCCTTTCTACTTTTAAGCTTTATTAACCTACACACTGGATTGGGCTGATGGTGGGGCCACACAAACAATGGTGAGTCCACATCTAGGTTCCAGATTTTGTCAGCATGGTTGGAGGGGTGCAGGGAGCCCCGCAGTCTAGATGAAAAGAGCCCTCAGATGTCTGATCCATCAAGAACGAATGCCAGTGAAGCAAACCCACGGAAAGACAGAAGCACACCCCGCTGATTGAGATGTCTCTCATAGCTTCTTAGGGTTCAAATGCCGTACAAAGACGCAGTGGTCGCTCCAGTTCTGGGACTCACCAGGCTGTGTCAGAGTCTTGCTGGGCAGGCAGCATGCAAGGTTTGAACTTGACATGTAGCTGGCCATGGCTCTCGCATTCAAGTCTTTCTGTGCCAAGGTTGCCCAGCTACGGACTGAAAGGGAGGCATGTATTTTTATTGTTAAATAACAAAAAAAAAAAAAAAAAAAAAAAAAACAGATCTGAAATTGTACTGCTTTTATGTTTGTGGAAGCGATTATTTGACACAAGTCATTTAAACCCTTTGCAGTTGTCTGTTTGTGGATTGAAGCAAAGTGTAACTAAATAATTTTTTAGACACAACGGCTGCTAATCAAAGCTGCAGATGTATTATTGGTATAGTTTTTCTGCATATTGGTTACTTAGTCATAAATAGTGATCCCAGTTTTGTGTGTGTGCATGTTGGGGGGGGGGGGGGGGGGGTGTTATATATTAGTATTACTATGCTTTTTTCTAGTTGTTTGCATGTCTGTGAAGTCTTTTTGCTAAAACATAGCAAAGGAAGCAGACTTTATTACCTTCTGGGTGAGACTTTTTGAGTGTTTACACAAGACGTAAATAACCAGTCGACAAGTTCAGTAAAATACCATGGGAAGTATACAGTTTTGAAAGATTTACCTTCATTATTTATTATTTATAACTAAACAGTTTACATTGTCCCTGCTGACAGCTGAGGCCATTCAATACAATAGTTCCTGTTGAAAACAATGACAGGATCAATCAGCAGGTGGGAGGAGTGCTATAACTTGTTTTCTGATCAGTTCTGTTTTTTTTCCCCTCAATCATAGGGATCCTTCTTAATGTGGGGATGACTGGTGAAATATGTAGTAAACTGACTCTACATATTGCAAGGGAAGTGAAAATGGTGTTCCACTTTCTTTATTTAGAAGGTTGACATTTTGTTTCTCAGGAAAAGTTATGAATTGATAGCATTGTTTGTCTGAAGTCCTCTCTATAGCGAGAGAACAAGTATGGGCATATCCCCACATTATCTCAAAATCATGCCTCAGGTTTGCTGTATCTCACCTACATTATTCTCCCTTTGTAGAATATGTAAATCTTTCATACATCTTGGTGCCAAATTAAACATGTGCATGACCTTAAAAGTACTATAGAACTGCCATGGTTAAAAGCCCCCAGTCTCTAATCTCATATTCCTACTGGAAAATTATGTTAAAGCAGCACTACATTGCTGATTCAATACAATCACAATACTTACAGTAATTGACCCCAAACTGGAGCTCACCACCTGTCAAGTGTGCAAGAGAGGCTACACAACATTCAATTAGTCTGTTCAAGTTTCCCTTCCACCACTGCCAGTCTCACAGAGTATAATGTCCCATTGAAAATCATTGAATCACTACATTATTCTTCAGAAGGGTAATTATATGAAAAGTGTTGGTTTGGCCATGGTGGAAATATTCACCCTGGTTTGACAGATAAAAACAGAAGCCAAGCATTGTCTTTCGCATAGCTCTTAATTGGTTTACACTGCTCTCTTACAACATGATGTGTAACACAAGATCTTCAGCGCATAAGGATACTTGCAGTGCCACAATGATGTCTGTATGAGTTTAAATGCTTATTTGCGATTGTAAATATGTACACCAGCAAATACATATGACAAAGCTAAAACTGGGTGAGCAGCATTTCAGTCTTTTTTGAGCCAACAAAGCTCATAATCTAATCATCAACATACAGTAGGTCTGCCACAGAGTTTCACCTATCAATCTGCTTACATAACATAAAAAGTGCAATTGTCATCCTTTATGCAATAAAATATGATAAGTAATGTTGGTGTATATCCCTTGTTTTGTTCTCTTTAGTGAGTTTCTTCAAGGAAGTTTTGATTTTGAATGTTTCATTTAAGTCAAATACTGCAAGAACTTTTGGCATTAACATTGACGGTATTAAAATCAAAATGAATGGTGTGACTACTAGATTGCCAGTGCTACAGTAACCTAAATAATGTTTATCTATAGACAAATCAGCCACAGTCAGTATTATTGCCGTACAGTCAGTATTATTGGTATTTAATTTTAATAAAGTTTTTTTTAAGAATACCTGGGAGATAGCCACAGTTGATTTTATGCAGGGTGAAATAATCTTGAAAAATAAGGATTACTTTATTCCAGTTATGTCTGTAAGGGTAAATGTCCTAAGGAAGCTATGGGGCACTGAGGTCCAAATTTATAAAAGGGAAAAAACCGACCACAAAAAGCCAGGTAATGTGCGTCCAAGCAGTACTTGTAACACATGAAGATGTGTTGCAAGCTCGAAATACATCACCAGAACAAAAGAATAAAATATGGAATTTGTGGTGGCTTCTTAATAAACAAATGTACCACTTCAGAGTTTGTAGTCTAGGTTGCTTATACATTACGACACATCATCCAGTTACTGTGCTTCGCATATTAGTTCAACTTCTTATTTTGTATAGAATAATTCCAGGCATATAGACTTTTCAAACTTCAGAAACAATAAGTTTTATTTACTTACATCCATGGCAGTCTAACAGGTGGAAAATCCTTCCATTGTACAGCAATATGTTCAACAAAAATAACTCCATACAGCTTTATACGAATAGACTTCAGTTTAACTGCGACTTATATCTTCTTAAATTCTCTCCTATTTCTTATGTGTGTCTATATTTCTGACTCTATGTATGATTTTAAAGCATATCAATATGGTATATAATATAGCTACATTATTCAGATGTTCATACAACCAGCTGTACTGTATTTGCTTTAGCTACAAACTAACTGTGTCATCATTTTTGACCGTTTTCTTTCAAACTCGAATTTAACAATACTGCCTGAACCAGTATTGTTAAATACCAGAATGCCATGTTACAAAACATAAATTCTGCAGGAATTACTAAAATAATGGTAGAGGATAAGCCCTCATTGTATTACATGTATATTAGATTTTTTCTTTAGTGCAACAATGTGAGGAGACCTTTATAGGTGTTTCTAAGAACCTTTATTTACATGGATTCTTTATTCTCTATTTGCAGACTTTCTTTTATGTTATGTAAGCTATGAAACATGTATTGAAAATTGGAGTTTGCAAAACAATATGGTATTATACACCGCAATTTACAAACTGACTTGATCATAAGTGTCAAAAAATTAGCTCTTTGCAAAATGTTGTTGTTGTCTTTCGCATCACAGATTCAGTACAGAGCAATGTTCAAGTGAAAACACGCACTGTTACAATAAACTTTTTAGTTAGGTTGTTGATTATAAAAAAAGCCTCCTGCTTCTCTTGTCATTAGCTTGCTCTGTTTACATTATTACTTTATTTCTTCTTTTAGCCTAATGAAACAGAATATGCTACCAAATGTATCTGGTGCTTTTGTAAGACTGACTGTAAAAGTGTGACCAGTAAAACCAGCTGTTGCTTTCCAGTATTTTTTTTTTTTTTACATTTTATATTGATTTTATTGTTCCATGTTTCCTACCCTTTCTTAGCCCCAGGAACATGAAACAGGAATCCTCTGCAAAGCCCATAATTCAAACTACAAGGTGGTGGGAATCCACCTGCTGCCTTTGAAAGAAGAAGCATGCAATCAGCTAAAGCACGCAGGGGGCTGAGAGACACCAAGGGCAGCAGATACACAAAGCCTTGAACCAGCTTGTCTCAGTACATTTTTTGCATTCTTACACGAGAAAGTGGTGTTAAGGGGAATGGAGTTGCGTTAAAACTAAATTGTGGAGATGTTGAATGGTGGGATGTATAAAACGGTCAGAGAATATGTATTCTGGAAAATGAAGTAACACTGGTTGTATTTTTTCTTTTATTTCTGCCTTGGGAACCAGACAGCTCAAACTCAATAACTTAACATTAAGTAGTTCCTACAGCAAATGACAGTGCAGTTTTTTTTGTTTTTTTTAAATGTAAATTTAGGCATCGACAATGTTTTTTCTCCCCAATTTGGAAAGCCTAATTGTTATTTGTATCCCGGTTCACCTCTGCAACCCTCTGGCGACCTACCAGAGCAATAGTGCCGGAGGACAACACAGATCTGTGGCTTCACTGCAGAACTACATGCGCCCTATCAGCCACAGGGGTCGCTGGTGCACGGTGAACTATGGATTCTCCTGTTGACTTAAGCCCTCCCTACCCGGGCGGCACTTGGCCAGTTGTGTGCCACCCCTAAACAAGAAGAAAACAAGAACTTGTTAAATTGGTCACTTTATATCTTAACAAGGACAGAAAGAAGAACATGAATAAGAATATTGGATAATAAAGACTTCGCTGGTCTTCAGGTTCACTCTTTTTACTGCAGCCTCACCTATGTCAAGTTTTCTTTCTAAGGTTTCCAGGGATAAGAGTAAGTAGGGTACTTACTTGGGTTTTACTATAAAAGGCTGAGTGGTCAGCAGTGCTAACTTTATTTGTATTTCGAAGAACCACATTTCTTTCTGGAAATCATTTCCAATAAGCACCCTGACCTTTGTGAAAAAAAACACTGTGATGTCATGTGACCGGGTGGCTTGTGGTGACATCAGACCAAGAAGAGACAGACAACAATACTGCGAGGTAAGAAGCGCTGAAGCGCGTGTTTATTATAAATAAAATATTTAAACAAAACAAAAGGCACCATGGCCAAAACAGACAAGAACAAACACAGTGAACGTTCTAGTTTAAAGCCAGCATGGATAGCAATTGTTTTCTATTTCTATTCTTGACTTTCGTTAGTGCCCTCTCCTACGGCTCGGGATGCATAACTCCAATTGTGGTCATCTACCACACAGTAGAACTTGCAACGACAGGCTCTATCGCTTAAATATATTTTGCAGTACTACTCCAGTGTCTGAATTACTAATGTACAACTTTTTGTATGGAAATGAGAACACTTTATTTAGCCCAAGGAGGAGCAGGGTTCAAGTACAATATAGACTCTTGATACGAGCGGACATCTCTGTTTGTTTTCACATTAAATGTTTAACAAGTTTCAGGATTTCATTAAAAATTCTTCTAAAAACAAATGCGCTGGTACTGCAATGGATTACAAAATGGTATTGGTAGAGTAACATATTGTAGAAGAGCAATAGTGCTACAGTTCAAAACAAGTACATTGCCATTGACATGCTGTGTGACTGCATTGTCATCAAAGATCATTTAATCGGAGTCCCAGGGGATTAGGGGTATGTAGACACATTCAGGTCTCAAAACATGTCTATTAAAGCATTCTTTGCACAGGCTGATTCAGCATACAGGGCTTTGTGGAAAAGTAGCGTTGGAGTCAAGGTTAGCAGTGGGAACAGCAAACAGAGGAGACAAGAGATTGCAGTTTTTAAAGCATTTTAAGCACACTTTTATTGAAATAAACAATGCCTATTTAAAACAAATACATTAAAACAAGATATTCAAACAAATAAATCAAAACTCAATCTATATTAACTAACACCCATGCAAAGGCTCAGCCTAATGCTCTTGGTCCTTCTTCTAAACTAACTCCTGCTTGGATCTGGCCCCAAGATCCTCTCATATAGCATGTGGCCAAGTGTCATTGATCATCACTTAATCAATTATCACCTGGTCACAGTCCATGCACGTTTTAGCAGGGAGGAGATTCTAATCCCAGCCATGCCATATTTAACTTTTTAAAAGAAAAAAAAAAAAAAAAAAAAAAAAAATAATATATATATATATATATATATATATATATATATATACACACACACACACACACACACACACACACACACACACACACACACACACACACACACATAACTATAGGGGTCTACCCTAGTAGCTGGTATCATTGGGCGGACCATGCAGGTCCGGTCCTGGTTTGTCTAGGCCAGGAAACGAACAACAGGTCCTGTGCTGTTGACAACGAACTTTCTGTTTGTGTGTCTCCCACTTCATTTGTGTACAAGTTCTATTGTGACTCTGAGGAGCAGGTGTCACAATATATATATAACCATGTGTGTGTGTGTGTGTGTGTGTTGTGTGTGTGTGTATATACATATACACACACACACACACACACACACACACACACACACACACACACATATTATATATATATATATATATATATATATATATATATATATATATAGAATATACATACACACACACACACACACAGCTTTGTCACACATACATATCATATATATATATATATATTATATAATATATATATATATATATATATATATATATATATAGTGACAAAGCTCCTTAGTGTTATTAGCACTTGTACACAAATGAAGTGGGAGACTAACACAAACAGAAAGTTCCTTCCAACAGCACAGTACCTGTATGTTTATTTCCTGGCCTGGACTACACCAGGCCGGGTGCATGGTCGATGATAGCAGGGTTCAGTTCGCAAGTCGGGTACTCAATAAATCAGGATTAAATTCCCAACAGGGAATTCAAAACAGTTCAGGTCATGCACGGTAAGTCAAGTAAACAAAATCAATATTTGTCTAGCACCACACAACTACGACTCCACCAACCTTCACCTCTTACTCTCCCTCTCTTCCTGGTGTAGCTTGACCCCTTTTATGTGGGTTGGCCCCTCCTTGCAACCCTGCCCTTGCTGTTGGGGATTGTAGTTTTTTCCAGGGCGGCCATTTTATGACTTATAGTCCCCTACCTGGCCACCCCTCAGTGAAAGGGCAGAGCCCATTTACTAGCTCTGCCCTCACATACCTGTCGTTAATCACCCGGACCCTTTGTTCGCCACAATATATATATTCATTTTGCGAAGTTTATTTTTTATGGATTTGGACATATTTTATGAAAGGAAAACACATCAGTACTGTTACAGGACTACAGTAACTAGAAACGCTTTTAACTTGTCAACATATATACTGCACTTAACATCATTTTCCTTTGTAACAACCTTTGCCTTGTACTTTAAAGCAGGGACAGAACATGGCATGTTGAAGATGGAAAACATTTCTTTAATTTAAGGCTTGATGATAATAACGTTATTGTAACACTAAATGGGATTTTGGTGTCACCTGAGGGTGTACAGGTATATAGCATTATTTATAAAGTAACTCCTTTAAGGACTACTGTCAGTGAGAGAGGAGATGTATGGCAGCTGTAGTTTTATAAATCCATTAAACTCAGTTGAACCCTTCACTGAAAATGCTGGTGAGTTTTCATGTTGCCAAGCAATGCAGGTGAAGGGAAGCAGATGCTGGCTAGGTCATGGAGCTTTTAATAAATAAAACATGGATTGATTTGTATGAACTCTCTGCAAGTGAACAATACATAGAACACAGTATTGGATTTGATATGGAGGAAAACTGCACTGCTTATCTTTCACTTCTCTGAGAAATTGTTGAAATATCAAACTTTTCTCCCAAAACCACTACTGGAGAAACAAAAGGAGAAACATGTGAGACATATTTCAAACTAGACAGATTTAAGAAATATGAGCTGTAACTGATAAAACACATTTGAGCAACATACAGTATGTGAAATGCAAGACACAAAAGATAAAACACTCACAATTCTTAAATTGCTCCCTCTTACAATCCTCTGTTTTCAGAAAACTGTGCATTATCTACATAATAAACTATACCTTGAAACCATTTGTTTTTTTTCTCTATATAGTATTGATTTTAAAAAGCTGCAAGACACAGTATATTATTATATATGTAGATACAAGCATCCTCAGAAATAGTCAAGTATATTGCAGACTGGTGTGATTCAGAGAATATGGGTTTCATTAATAACTGGGCTAGTTTCTGGGAGAGACCTGGGTTATTTAACAAAGACGGTCTGCATCCAAATAGAAGAGGTTAAGTAAGATTGGCAGAAAATATAGAAAGCTATTATAAAAACTTTGACTTAGTATATCACCAGGAGAAGTAATCATAAACCTCAGCCATGTGATCAAACTCCACAACTGAAACACTATTAAAGTAGTAAGTATCAGTCCCCCATTATCAATTTCCAGCTTCTTCCTGGGTTCATGTTCTGAAAATCTAATTAAAATTAACACATCAGCCAGTGGCAACTCCTGTAGCCCTGTACTGACCTCTATCTGGTTGGGATTACTAAATACAATATATCTGAATAATACATTCTTTGAATTAACAACTTTATTCTGGAACAAAATCTAGATATCATAACCTTAGTAAGGCTTGTATGAAACAGTATGATATTATAACACTAGGAGAAGCATGTCCCACAGGCTTTTCTTTTTATCAGAGGGCACGTCCTATAGGTCATGTTGGTGGCATTGCTACCATATTCGACAAGGAGTTCAATCTTTAGAACACAGAAGGTTATTCGTCATTTGAAATTTTGTCTTGCTATTTGTGGCCCAACTCCTGTTCAGGTTGCAGTTATTTATTATCCTCCTAGACCCAACTTTTTGTTTTTATCAGAGTTTGGTGAACTTTTATCAACACCTGCTGTTAAGCACGTTATGTGATTTTAATGTGCACGTTGATGTAGACCGAGATCCCTTTGGAAAAGGTTTTATGATATTACTTGAGTCCATTGGTTTTGCTCAACATGTTTCATGGCTACACACATGATCTACTCCTCATTCGTGCTATAGACATCCAGATCTTACAGTTTCAGATCATTTTGCTATTATTTTTTAAATTATTAATACCATGTCCAATAAAACTTCTGCCACACTCTATAAAAAAATTCGACCACCACTGATAAATTCTTAGAAGTATTGTCTGCCTCAGTTCTTGCTCAATCAGGATCGGTGTATGTGTTGGTAGATAATTATAACACCATCCAAAGTAGTATCTTAGATACAGTCGAACCTATCCAAAAAGAAAAAAAAAAAAGATGTTCAGCATGTTTAAACATTGGGCTGGCCATGACAGGGTCTTGATCTGGTGGTCCTCCATCCACACCTTGATTGACCTGGCTGTGTGGCATGGAGCATTATCCTGCTGGAAAAACCAATCCTCAGAGTTGGGGAACATTGTCAGAGCAGAAGGAAGCAAGTTTTCTTCCAGGACAACCTTGTACTTGGCTTGATTCATGCATCCTTCACAAAGACAAATCTGCCTCAGTAGAATGAGGTGTGCCTGTGTTGGAATTCAACAGACACTGGAATGGAATGGAATGGCTGCTATACATGTAGAGATGCTGATTTAAGAAAAATTTGCAGTGGTCTCTTATATTATATATATATATTGTTCCATAATTACGGTGCAATGTATCTGAAGCATCTACCACCTGAATTTTGTTTCTGAATACTTGGTATGCAAAGTAGCCTGGCATCCTGTGATCGAAGTGGACAATTAGGAACATATGGTTTTAAAAGATCCTTTAAATAGGGTGGAGCTAAGCCATTTAGAGCCTTATGTGTCCTAAATCGAACAGGAAGCCAATGCAAGGACGCCAGCACAGGGATGATATGATCTCGTTCTTAATGTTAGCTAGTGTAGTTCAGGGGGTGTGCAGCAGGGGGCTTCCAATCTCCTGTCAATTAGTACCCATTATCTATTTAAGCCCTGATCACTTGTACCTTCGTTGTCTAATGTTTCATTTGGGCTCGTGTCGGCATCGCTGCCCTCAGTCAGTGACCACCTTCTATCCTCAGGGGTAATAGAAAATTCGGAGGGAACTCCTTCCCGAGTTTACAAAAGTATGGGCTAAGCAGGCGATCCTTCTGTGGCAGTCGCATAGCAAAGCGTTCAGGACACTAATGACCTCTCTCACCGTCAGCTGAAGGGAGATGTACTAGCCAGTGGACTCCGTCTGACGGACTCTGCAGTACATCCAAGGCATCGTACTTGGATAGGTACACCATTTCTCTAAGTCTCAGGTGCTTGGGGTCTAAGCTCCCTCCCTCTCCCCTCCTAGTGTGATCTTACCCAGCTCCTGGCCTCACTCCAGGCGTCTCACCTTGTCTCATCGGAGTGGGCGGTATGTTCACAGGACAGGAGCGATCCCGGGTCAGGAATGGGGAGGGAGTGGAGGGTTCCCTCTTAGAATTCCTGAGAAGGACGCCGAGATGGGACTCATTAGTGGAGACTATTATTGCTTCCATGTCCAGCTTCGCTGGTCGGCTACTCAGTCAGTGACCATCTCTATCCGGTTCTTCTATCCTAGGTCCCTGGGTTGTGTCCATTCTAGTCAGTGCACTCTGTCCTACTTACCAGCTCCCTTCTGCTACTAGAGTCCTCACCCGCTCCTATCCTAGGTCAGTTCCTTTCTAGCCGGCACTCTGTCCTACTTACCGCTCCCTTCTGCTTCCTCTGCCCTAATTAAGCTCATGCCCCGTGAAACTCTTGCAGCAGCATTCTATACAAGTTGCAGCCGAGATATAACATTGTTACTAATACCGGAAAAAAGGCTGTTACAATAATCAATCCTTGAAGATATAAACACATGCATCAGCCTCTCTGCATTCTGCTTGGAAAGCATACCTTTCAGTCTAGCTATGTTTCTTAAATGAAAAAAGGAAATTTTTGTAACATTTTTAATGTGTGATTCAAAGGAGAGGTCTGGACCAAAAATGACAGATAGGTTTTTTATCTCTGCTCTAGAATCTGTACAGAGACCGTCAATCAGAAAATCTATGTTCTTGTATTGCTTCTGAGGTCTCATTATCATCAATTCTGTTTTTTAAACATCCAATGTTTAATGTCAGCAAGGCAGGTATTCAAAATATTGGCAGCAGATACATCACCCTGTTTTAGAGACAGGTAAAGCAGAGTGTCATCAGCATAGCAATGAAAATGAACTCTGTGTCTACAACTGATATTTCCCAAAGGTAACATATATAGAGAGAACAGAAATTGGCCAAGAATTGAACCCTGAGGAACCCCACAAGTTACTTTTGACATAAAAGAGGTCTCCTCCTCGACTTTAACAAACTGAAACCTATTAGAGAGATAGGATCTGAACCAGGACAAGACAGTACCTGACAATCCCACTAAATGTTCAAGGCGATTAATTAAGACAGAATGATCATGTTTTGCTGATATTAAGAAATGGGTGTTAAAAAAACATTTTAATGTTAAACTCATATAAAACAGAGATAATGTTGTTGGGATCAAAAAATCAACTAAACAAAAGAAATGTGCTTCTACAGAAGACAGCTTCCCTTTTGCACTGAAAACGGAAATGATAAATGAGTGTGTAATCTTTGACCCAGATCTTTCATTCGAAATTAGGACTGTAACTAAAGTGTCTTTTTCACCTTAGAAATTTTGCTAAAATAAGATGTTCTCTTTCGCTTCATGATGACAAGAGAGTGATGAATGCTTGCATAACATCTAGAATTGATTATTGCAATGCTCTATTTTCTGGTATTCCAAGCTATGTTTTATTTCGAATTTTACTTGTGCAAAATGCTGCTGCCAGGGTTTTAACAAAAACAAAAAAGCATGCTCACATTATGTCTGTGTTAGCAGCCCTACACTGGCTTCTTGCACGGTTCAGGATTGTTTTTAAGGTCTTGCTTATAACTTCTAAAGCCTTAAATGGGTTGGCTCTGTCTTATTTAAATTATCTTTTAATCCCATATGTTCCGAGACGACCACTCCGATCCCAGGATACTGGGTTGGTTAATATTCCAAACATTTAAAAAAAGAATAAAGATGGCAGTATTGTATTCTCTGCTTTTTGTTGCTTATTGATACTCCTTTTATAGCTGTCAATATACTGTTTTGTCCATGTAAAGTGCTTTGCGGCAGTTTATTGAGAAAGGCGTTATATTAAATAAAGATTGATTGCTTGATATCGTGGCATGCACAGTCAAAGTAGCAGTCTTTCCCTTTCAAGCCTTGTTAGTATCAAATGGTTAGCTCAAACTTATTTATCTCTTCCTGTTAAATCTCTGTAATAGATCAGATTTGTTTAGGAGAAACATTTTAGACATATTAAGCATTAAATTAGAAGAAGAAAGTGAAAGTGACGTGGGTGAAGTTAAAAAAGAAGGGGAAAGGGAGAGAAATAACTTCAAATGTTTAGTGCTTGACCTAAATGAAAACTTCATACAATGTCGGTATTAAAAAGTCATCTGACATCAATTCGTGGCAGTATTATTTGCATGTGCTTAGTAACTTGTACTGAGAAAGAGTCTGGAAAGGAAATTCCCCTTCCTCTAGCTGTTCCTAGCTATTTGTAAAAGAATATTTTTTCAAAGTGGCAGTTGTTTTAAAAATGTAAAGTGTAATTATTCATTTTACCTCTAAAAAGATATTATAGATAGAAAAAAACACAATTTTTATCATTTTTTAATTGTTCTATTGAAAGATATAAATTAAAGTAGAGATTCAGCTTTATAATAAAACAAGAAATTGTTACATAACATGCATAAAATGAAAAATAACATAGAAAAACTAATTTCATACTTTAACAAACGTATTTGGGCTCCCTTCCATTAGTATTTTGTGTGCCCACCCTTTGCTTCCTTTACAGCTTGCAGTCTATTTTGATATTTCGAAAACAGTTCCTGGCATCTTTCCAGATATATTTTTGCCCATTCTTCAACACGTACAGCTTTGAGTGCTTAGGGTCATTATTCTCCTGGAATACAAGCTTCCGTTCAGTACTGAGTAACAAATGAGAGTGCAAACTTTCTTGATATTTTGCAGCATTCATTGATTCTTCTATAAAACAAAGGTTGCCAGTGCCTGAAGGAGAAAATCAAGCCTATACCATCACACACCCTCTACCATGTTAAACACTGGGCATGACAAACTTTACTTTAAATTCCTCTGCTCTTTTCCTCCCCCCAAAAATTGTTGCTTTCTTGGTGAAAAAATGTATATTTTGGATTCACCTGACCATAAAATTTGATTGAAGAAATCATAAGGTATTCAATGTCTATCAAGTATTCAATGGAAAACTCCAATCACTTTCTTTTGTATATTGTTTTTAACAAATGTTTGCATCTTGGTTTTCGCATGAACATTCATCTTGTTAAGGTATCGTTGAATTATTTGCTCGAGAATTTCTTGACCATCTTCTCTCAATTCAGAACGGAGAATCCGCAGTGTGATGATTTATTGATTTGCAATTGAACAGACAGTTTAATGATGAATGGTAAATTTGGCCGGAGACCTTGTGTTGGTTAGGGGAAGATTCTCCTTCCAAAAAAGCAATCAAGTTTTCAATTCTTGTGTCAAATCTTTTGCAGGATGTTGTCTGGTATTCAGAGAGGGACAGTTCGCCAGTGTATATAAATTGCAATGATGTGTACAATAACGATAAACAGGTTAAAGAACACATATCTTGTCACCGTGGATTTTAAAGATCATTTGTATGCTGCAACCCATTGATTTCCTTGAAATATTTTGGGTACACAACATTTGTTCTTCGCAAAAAAAACATAAACTTACCTCTATTTACATTAATTGCAGATTTCAGTAAACAAAGATAAAAAAGCAGAAGTGTGTTGATCAAACATTCATTGAAATCTAAAGTCAGTCAAATGACAACAAGCACCCCAGGGTATGATTTAGGTCTGTGCAAAGAAGGCACACCCACTACCCAAGTATTAGTCACTTACTGTTTTTATTATTATTGTATTAAAGGATTTGTGAAATGCAATAAACTAAAGGCGTAAACCAAATTTAGAATATTTCAGAATGACTACTTGATGGGGTAGAATATAACACTGACAGGGTGTTTAAGGGGTACACATCTTTGAGCTAAAAATTATATAGCCTAAACAATTAGTATCAATTAGTATCTATTCAATACAATTACCTGGTCCAGACTAACACATTGATAATATCACCACAGTGTAACTGTGGACTGGGCTCAAATCTAATGTCATGCTACAACATTTTCCACTATATGAGGCATATCTGTGTGTGTATATATGTACTATATAAACAATCTTAATTTAATTAATCAATCATTAACATGTCTTATGACTGTGCCAGTAAAACCTTAGACAGTGGTACATCTAGTCGGTGTTGTTCTGTGAAGATAATAAGCTTTGAGTGAAGGGGCTAGAGTTCTCCATACAGAATTTAAGTGCTTAATCCTCCCTAGTGCGCTGGCACAAACTCAGCAGAAAAGAAACCAAATTACCCAGCTCTGCTCTGGCAGATCTAACCATTGTCAGCAGGCCAGAAGTTAATTCCCTCATATTTCTATATGCCACCAGCTAAAGCAGGCTGCTCTGAGCCAGGTTTCCTGTGTAAATCTGTCCATTTCAATGATGCACAGCTTGAAAAGAGACAGAAAAGACACGGAAACAGTGTGGTCCTTTTCCTGATCCCAAAAAATCCCAACCAGGGGCTGGCAGACTAGGTAGGCCTCTTCAGTCTAAAGCGTGCAGTGTTATTGACACATCAAATTAAAGATTTACAGATATTTAACAGAACCCAGGGGTGGAGAGAGCTTATTTGTGCCAAACTAGTTTATTAGTCTCTGTGTGTGGGAGTTTGCATTCCCTTAGGATTTCAAACCAACACATTTTATGGTACCATGCCTTAAGCCTTTAGTTATTTTCATTCAAAGAATAACCACCATTATTTTTCTAACTGATTACAAAGTGCATTGTAACCTTTAATGAAGTGGCTGACCCAAGGTTGCTTCCAGAGCAGTGACAGAATATTTGTAATGATGGCCCAAGGTGACAGCAATCCTAACTAAACCCTATCTAAAACAGCCACCTCATGAAGTTAGAAATATGTGGACCAAACTCACAGGGGGCTGTTTCTAACTATTCTAAGCATACCGTTTTCATATTTTGAACAGGTGGATTTTAAAATAGATTCATTTGCCCCTTCAGTCCTGAATTAATTTTGTCTTGCTGATGAATGCGAAAAATAAGTTATGTAATTAAAAAAGGAAGTTGTTTTCCGAGTATACATGAAAACAGGAAAAAACAACTCTATTTTTTACATATATTTTGGTAAATGGGACTTTAAGAACTCTAAAGTGGGTTCTTGACAGGTAATCTCCCTACAGTACATCTATTGTTAAGCGAGAGGAATACAAGAGACTAGCGAAATGTAAGGTAAACTAAATTACACATACAAGAGATAAGGTAATAAATAGGAACTGTAGCTTAGCAGAGGTATATGCAGTTTTGTTTACATTCAGCAAGTTCAACCACAGAGGGGTTACTCAATCGTCTTTATTGAATGTACTTAAGATCATGTTCCTTCTGTACTTAAAACACAGATTTGTGCTATTCACCTTGTTTGCTTTTGTCTATTACTATGGAAATCATCGGTTGATTTTATGGTTGTTAGCAATTTACTGGGGTCACTCTGAGTCAAGAGTATTCTCTTTTTCCTGTTATTACTTTGGTAAAATGTATTTATGCAAATGTTTATTTGCATAATAACAGGTAGGGCCTTACAATAGAGGGGAGAAGAAAGAGAATCAGGGTGATGTTGAAGTAAGATATTTTACTGTGGTTTACATAATCTTGTGTGTTTTACATACACAGTAAATCTGGTGCTACAGATACATTGTTATGTTTTTAATAGCTTTTTTAATAATTCAGTTTATAACTAAAGTTCGGGAGGAGGGTCAGACACCATCTCCGCGTCACCAAATTGAATCATGCAATTTTCACATTATCTAATTAAGATTGTTAGCACTATAAATACCCTCTTCACTTACCTCTCATTTGTGTTTCGATTCATCGTAACCCACCACCTCCCTATCTCCACATTTTAAAAAAAATTGGTTTTATCTATGGGTGGTCTCCACCTCATCCAGTCGGCCAGGCAGAGGGCCCTCAAACCAAGTTAGGTTTGCTGCCAAATGAATGTGCATATATATGCATCTGTGTAATTTTGCATACTCTGCATTATTCCCAATAAATATTTGTACAAAAACAATGCTGTGATTGGTGTTTGTCTCAATGAAATGGTTTCTGCACTAAACAGAGAATTGAGCAGAGAATATATATATTTTTTACAGAGGTAAGTTTATGTCTTTTTGTGAAGAACAAATGTTGTGCACCCAAAATATTTCCTCGAAATCAATGGCAAAAGTGCAGTGACAAGATATATGTTCTTTAGCCTGTTTATCATTATTGTACACATCATTGCAATTTACATACACTGGCGAACTGTCCCTCTCTGAATACCAGACAACATCCTGCAAAACATTTGACACAAGAATTGAGAGAAGATGGTCAAGAAATTCACGAGTCTCTGATTTCACTTTCAATGTGATATTAGATCACACACTGCCAAAGTGAAAGTAAAAACCCTAGAGCTTCCCTGTAGCTTGGAAGTTGGAAGTTATTCACAATATTTCTACACTGTCCCAGTTTAAGGACTTACAAATCTGGTCACCTTACTCTTTAATTATGCAATATTAACTTTTTTTTTTTTTTTTTAATTGAATAAATGATCTTTTTATCTTTTTATCTTTGGGAAACTAAAGAACATATTTTTTAAACCAACATCTATAAATAGTGGAGCCATCCCAAAATGACATTTTCTAATTCTAGTATTTCTTATGCTCTTATGTTCTTTTGTTGTAATTTCATTTCTGCACAACAAGCATAGTTATTACATTACACAGTAGCTATTTAATATCACATTCCAAGATTCAATTTTATTACTGATTACTGCTGCAAATCTAGTCCCTTTTCTGCCTAAGAAACTGCACCTTCTCTCTTTGATTTCCACTTTCCATCTCGCTCTGTCTCTGTCATACTATCCTCCAGTGTCCAATCTGCAAACCAAGCCCTTCCTTTAGGAAAACATTACATATCTCAATATTTCTATGTATTAAATGGTTGCTTCATAGAAACTATTTTTTTTTTTTCAAAATATTTAATTTCTTACCATTTAATATGAAATGGTATTTGTTCTTTATATGTGTTTCTATTGCAGTTTCTGCTGCTTAGATCATTAGCTTGTGTGATTAATAGACATTAGGATTTTTTTCAGCTACTTCCTACTATTGAACTTTCTATTAAAGGTGATGAAATATGTTAACAGTGTACAATAAATGAAGCCCACTAATCAGCTTTTCTGAGTTTTGTTTACAAGCTGTTGATTGCAGAAGCAGTCATTTCCTTCTGAAGTAGTTATTAGGTATGGTGCATCCACTTTGGCAGCGGTCCATGTAAGATGCGTACCTGCAGTTTTTACACATTAAGTAATCCGAAATATGCACTAAATTTACATTTAACGCGTAAATATATTCCACTAAAAATAAAATAGAAATAAAACTTCCACTAACAACTACATCTCCCAGAATACAATGTCTTCAGTTATTAGGAAACTACACAAGAAAAAACAACCTAATAAACATTATCCATGCTCTGGCTAGCCCTGTTGTCTTTGCAGCCAATCACAGTAGGAATAAGACAAATTCGACACTACACAGGTTGAATGTTAAACACCCCAGTCCCGCTACAATCCAACTGGAACCATCGCCGACCGCTGTAAAAAAAGTGCCTGTAATATTAAACAAACTGTTTTATAATGTATTAATGCATTTATACTGAAGTCTTAGCATGTTCACTGAGTTTAAGAATGTAATGTTAAAATATAAGTAACATAATTAATTTGCAGTCAGTGTGATACCTCGAAAGAAATGTGCCTTGTAGAACACACATGTGGCTTTGTAAAGTAGTTCAAAGTAACATTGCAGTTAAAATGGAAGGCTCTTTTTTAATACCTACCCCATTGCCATTAAACATTGTACAGTATTTATCGAGATTACTCATGACTTCAAGGTAATGTTGCATTTCACCTCCTGAAAATACATTTTATTCTCAGTGTTAAAATTAGACAGTAAGTTACTCCTTATCTGGGGCCCTGCACGTGGGCAAACCCTTTATGTTTCCCTGGATAGTAATATTTCCAAATCCCCCCTTTAACATGCTGTAAGCTGACAGGCATCACTTAAAATGGACAGAAACCTGTTAAAAACATGTTAATTGCATGATTGAATTTCCTGTCTATTACATTTTTCAGTACCACTCAATGATCACAAAGCGTCTTCTGACAATCGAAATTAATGACGCATTTTGCGAAGGCTAATTACTTTGCAGATCTTGGCTGTTTATTTTTTTGAGTCAACAGTGTAGGCTGAGACATGGATCAATGTGTAATAAGATCAAATCATATTCATTTTATGATCAAATGAAATGGTTTTACTTTACTTGCGAAAGGAATACTATTTAATTGTCCTTAATGTAAACATCAGCATTAGTCTATGTAAAATGCGCAGAGTTTTCAGATTGTCAGGAGACACCTTCTCATTATCATTGATTGGTACTGAAAAACTGCATAGACAAGGCAGGAAATGTCACCATGTAATTAGCACGTTTTTTTTTTTTTTTTTTTTTTTAACAATTTCCTTGTCGGATTTAACATGTTAAAAAGGAAATCTGGAAATAAAACCATTTGGAGAAACTGGGATCGACCCCATTGCCAGCCCCCAGTAATTCCAGTCCTGACATTTGCCTCTTTAGCTGAAGGAAAAACATATTTTTATCAATGTGTTGTTTTTCTTCTATTAAACTTACAGATGTGATAAAGTAAAATACTTATAAAATACCTTATATAGCTATCACACATATGCAACAGATAGCATTCATCTTAAATATGAGTACCGCATTGGTTATTTTTTTCTTAAACTTTGCAGGACAGAATGTATATATAATATATAATACATTTAACAGAAATAAAAATAATGGGTCACCAAATTAAAAATACATTTATCCTGCCTCTAAAGCAGCTTATTTAGATATTTAAAAAAAAAGGCAAAATTAAACGAGGACGTGTTCCTTTTTTGGTTACCAGTATCATTTACAACTCAACTATCAATGTAAATAATATTTTTAAAGAAATTAAATGGGCAACTATTGCATTTTATTAATGCTAAAAACATCATAACATTTATACTTCAAGAAATAAAAAAAATTCGGAAACTTTTAAATTATTTTTACAAAATTTCGGAAACTTTTAAATTATTTTTACATTTTACAACTTAAAGTGTGTGTGTGTATATATATATATATATATATATATATATATATATAATATATATATATATAATATATATATATATATATACTTATTTCAATAGAAAATGTGTTTTCATATACTTTTGTCATATTTTACAACCACTCCTATTGTTGTGATGTTGTTACATAAAGAAGTGTTCAAACCACTACAAGCTTCAGTGCACTGTATTGTAAACATGGAACAGTGATGTGACATGACAGTGTTGATTTCCGGAATTGTCGCCTATAGCTACACACATAGCAAAGTCGTTTTTACGCAGATATTCAAATATCATGGATGAAGAGAATAATTCCAACACAATACAATCGTACCTGTATGAGCTATTATTGTTAGACTACAGTAGTGTAACCTCTATAGGCAGCGAGAGTGATGATTCAGACGAGAATAGCTGCCAGTGGCTTTTAGCAACACATATGGTAGTACCACAGCAGAGTGCATAAAAATTTAATTTTCTGTTTCCAGCACGACAATGTTCTGGGGAAAAAACAGGGTGAAACGAGCGTCCCAAGAAAGGTTGTGGGGTCACTGGGACCAGTGTTCCAAAAGTGGGATTGTCCCGTTCAAAACGGGACGTCTGGTCACCGTATTAAAGAGAAAGTAACGGGGTTCTGAAAAATGTAACGTTACACGTCCCCACATGTTGCTACAACTGTTTAAATAATGTACCTGTCATTTTTCTTTTTATTGCTAACATCCTGACAACTAAATCAAGTTTATAGTTCATGAAACTCTACAACGTTAGAATAAATTGCTATTCTCAATTATCCCGAAAATCGTCCTTAAAGTTTTGTGAATAGGGCCCTATCTTACTTTAACTTTAAACAACATATTTTTTCTTTTCAGACAAACAGAATGCTAGGTATTTTGCCATGGAAGTTTTGTAGTCTATGCATGGACATTTACAGCAAGGTATTTTATGAGCAGGCTTTATATAATAGCCTTCTCCCACCATGACACTATCTTTGCCAGCTGGCCATGCTTGGCTTTTTTGTTTGTTTTTGTTTATAGAGAAGTGGTGACCTGATAACCAGGCCTCATTGTGTCAGATGCATTAATGATCATGTTTTTACTTGATTGTTTATTTTCTTCCCCAGTAACTCTGGCATTGTCTCTTCTAGTGCCTGGGACCAGTATACATTATGTCACAACACAAACCTATAGTAAAGAAATAGCTTTTTTTATTTCAACTGTTTTGTTAATTAAATTAATTACAATGTTTTTATATGAATTATTTTGAAGCTGCAATACTGTTCACAAACAGGCTCCTTTAGAGCTCAGTCTATGGTAGTCTATGGTGTCCAATCACAGTCCTGGAGAGCTAGTCAGCTCCAGGTTTACCAGGTAAAATTAGATAATTCACTAGTTCAGGGTCTGGATAGAGGTTTAATTGGTTTAATTAAATCATTTAGAACAAGGTTGGAACAAAGACCAAGAGTGGAAAGGCCACCTTTGGTCAATCCTGATCGATGCGGATTGGAGCTTGAGTTAATTAAACAGACTAAACAGACAAACAACACCTACACCCCTCTTCCACTGTGAGGTCAGATCATTTAATGAATTGATTCCAGCACCCCCGAATACTAAGGATTACTTTTCTCACTGTCTACAAGTTATAACATACACCTGATCAATGTCACTTGTTGTCCTTATCACAAATGGTTTCTTTTTCATTACATTGCTCGGGCAAACAGGTGAATTAAAGTTATGTCAGGCTACTTTTATAAAAATCTATTGATAACCCAACAAGTCACTTATTTACACTTCATAAGGAACAATAAAAAATACAGATTTTAGAGACTTTTCTTATTTATAATCTAGTTGGAAATTCTCTCATAGTGGTGAGAATGTAAAACTAAAAGTACCCTATATGCACATGCAAGAATAAAAGTAAATCCACTACTGCAATACCTTTTTGTATACCTTATCAGTCATCATTCATTTCAGCCTAAATATCTTCATAAACAACACAGTAATGCATTCAATCTAAAGATTTTTTTATTTTTCAAATGACACTGACAGAAAGCCAAGTTGCAAATGTTAGGAAGCCTAATCATTTCCCAGTATTTTAGAGAAATAAAAGTCACATGCGTTTTATATACAAGAAAACTAAAATAAACATCTACTTCATTTATTTATTAATTTATTTTATATTTTGTAATTTTTTTTCCTCCTTTTATTTTTCAAACTGAAAATGTTCCAAGGGTGCTAATCCATGAAAAAAAAAACAAACAAACAAAAAAAAAAAACAACACTGCTTCTACTGGCCCCCCTTCTCGAAACAAGCCTGTTACCATGGCTACAAGTTTAAATGTATATTAAACTTACTGGATGCAGAAACAAGTAGTCAAGTTGTACAGTTTATAGAGGTTTATGTTCATATGAGACTTTTTTTACAAACAGTGCCAAAAGCTAGAGAACTTTGTATGAGTGCCAAAGGGCGTGTTTGAGGTTCTTAGAATTCCAGACAAATTCAGCTCTTAATAACTTTTTGTTTTACCCTTTAAAATGACCTTTTTGCTGCAAATAAGCCTACATTAAGTCATGTAAAACTCCAGAAACATGATGCTATTAAGGTCATGAGAAGCAGCCAAAGCCTGTCAGAAAGTGAACACTAATTAGTTAATTAATACCTCACCTGAGATTATGAATTCATTTGTAGACACAAGTACTGGGCTCCATCCAAATAGTAAGGAAGGCTAGGGAAATTTTATTAAAAAGTTTATTTCATTTTCGCTCACTAAAAAGAAGATGCAAGCCACATTGCCTTATACCATTTGTTTCTTTTACTTGCTTCTGTGTTATAAAATCTAACTTGTGAAGAAGGAAACGCGATGTGTATTTAGCAAGAGATTTTAATATAAGAGTGTCTTTCATGACATCTCAAGGTGCTTGTTTGAGTTTAAAAGTTGCACGTGAACCAGTTAACCTGTCTTTAAAGTGCAAAGGCATATCAAATCAATTTCAATGGTATAAAACTAGCAATAAACACCACTGTTGCTGGAAGGAGCAATTCAAGTGGTTTCCTGGCAGTTTTATCCTGTTAAAATGATTTAAATCAACTCCTTACCTTTGCACTTCTTCAAAACGATGCAATTGCATCCACAACTGCACATACCAATTCTGATGTCAACCGGGCACCAAAGGATGGAGTACCAAGCCCCAGCAGCAGAAGACAGTGAAATTGTTTTCCCTTGTCTTTATAGCCTTTACTTCCTCATCTGAAACTATTTTCTTTTAAGTTAGTTGTGCTTTAACACAAATGATGTTGTATTTGCTTTACCATTTTCCCCAGAACTCTATATATATTGTCAAAGGGTCACATAAGCATGGAGCATCTGGAAATGAACTTTAGGCAGCCATCAAGTAGGACAACTCTTCATCCCTGGAGTAAAGTGGTGGCATTTCCATTACAGGAAAAGTTTAGAAAATAAACTAAAGCAAAACATCACCAAATAATTAGTAGGAATGGCAACACTATAGGTTTTAAAACAAATATGACAGCACAGTGGTACTAATAGGGTTAATATAATGGGATAATGGTAGTAGATTGTTTGATACTATTGTACTGTGTAAAAGATATAATGACTCATACCATAGCTGTCTTTGTGCATGGCATTGCTATTGAAAATTGCAAAGGTTGTGTCATCAATTTTACAGTCTAAACACATGAACATGTCAGTACATATTTGTATTAATTGGAAAATTCATGATATGCAAGTTCTTACGATGTGTTATCAAGAGGTTGTTTAAACCATCTGAATAATAACATGTTTCTTGTTTAATATTCACATTTTTGCCTTACAGCAGTTTCTGAGTTTCTGGATTGCTTTAGAGATGCTGTAGGTACTGTAAATGTGATTCTGGCCTTGTACTGTATATACATGACAAAGATTTTTTTAGAAACTTGAACATTTATTAACCTCTATAAATAAAATGTGGTTTCTCATGTTAGGAAAAAAATTTACCCCGCTTTGACCTCCGTTTTCTTTTAAGTTATTTGTGCTTTAACACAAATGATGTTGTATTTGCTTTACCATTTTCCCCAGAACTCTCTATATATTGTCAAAGGGCCACATAAGCACTGAGCATCTGGAAAGTAACTTTAGGCAGCCATGCTAATGTATTAGCATTATTACAGAACATTCTGTTTTGTTTCTTTTCCATCAGTATAAAAATGTGTCTTTTTTACCCAGAGGTTGGTTTCATGGTATACAGCTTCATATGCATTAATGATGGCTTAAAATTTTGAAAAACCACCCACCTTTCCTACCATTTCCTACGTAATTCAAGCATTCAAAATTCTAAAAGGTATTGACAATGTCGACCCAAGGGACTTTTTCGACCTGAAAATAGAAACAAGGACCAGGGATCACAAATGGAGATTAGACAAAGGGGCATTTAGAACAGAAAATAGGAGGCACTTTTTTACACAGAGAATCGTGAGGGTCTGACACCCTGGGATCCTTCAAGAAGCTGCTTGATGAGATTCTGGGATCAATAAGCTACTAACAACCAAACGAGCAAGATGGGCCGAATGGCCTCCTCTCGTTTGTAAACTTTCTTATGTTCTTATGTTCTTATGTTGATTGCTTCTCAAGTAAGCAAAATTTGGACACCACAAGATCTCTCCCAAACCCCTGCTGGAAATGTAAAGCACACAATGCACGTAATGCATGTCATTAATGTTGGGCTCCAGACTTCCTGAGGGGAGCTTATTGATCCATACACAATGGATGGAAGTATTGTATCTGTGGTCCCCCCCACTGACCCCTGCTACCTTGTCTTCCTCATACCAGGTTGGGTAGCCCTTCTTTCAATCTAATAGCCCAGACCTCTTGACCTTTTGCATCTGGTGACAAAAAAAGGTATTGCTGAATCTTCTATGCAGTTTTCATAGAATTACACCAAAAGGTGGGCATGAAGTACATATTTAATAATAATTAAAAAAAAAAAAAAAAAAAAAATTAAATGGTTTGAATTGAATTGAATTAACCCCTTCCCTTCAACTGAAGGATGCAACTATGCTGGTTTGTCAGTTCTGTGAATGTAAATATGCTTTGCAAACATTTGTCTTAACTGGTGTGATAAAGTTTTATTAATACAGCCCTTAAACACACAATTTTTTTTTTTTGTTTGTTTGTTTTTTCCCCATAGCAAAAAGTAATATGCATTGCTGCAACGTTTTCAAACAGAATTGGTGTTGTTTTCATGATGTTTCACAGCACTGTGTGGGCCAATCACTTCGCTCATTGCAAAGGTCATTGAATCCCAAGCGATTACACGTATGCTTAAGTAACAGGTCATAGTAAACAAGTTTCTGACACTGTGCACGAGGTGAACCAGAAAACATGTTATGTAAAAAAAAAAGATTTTGTACAAGACCACTATCCAAGGTGGTCTTGTATGCCTGAGTAAAATAATTTGAAACTGCAATGCTGCACTGGATATGACTATCAAAAAGAAACACCTGTTATTTCCATAGAAATGGAAGGAGACAGTGAAGAAGATGGAAAATAGATGGAAATGGTGTTGGCTATGGATGGTGGCTATACTCAATACTACAAAACATGGGAAATGGCAACAATTGACATGATCTGAAGAACATGATGTATTGATGTGGTAATGCTGAGGCAGCACAGACTACAGTAGAATTGTCTCTTTCACGTTGCAGGTGTTCTGTACAGCCCACTCATTTGTGTAGTAGAACCAATCTGACCACACTGCTCTGTTTTGTTTACTTATATATTTACATTTTTATGTGAATTTGAGAGTAACAGTTAATGTTTATACCAGAAAACAGAACACATATCCACTAAAAACTAATACCTACTGTAAAAATAGCAATGTTGTTTATGGAATAGCCTGTGAAAAATGTGATGAAATAAAATATGTTGGAGAGACTGGAACAACTTTAAATAAAATAATTCAGAACCACATTTCATTAATTGAAATAAAACATAAATGAACCAATAGTACAGCATTTCGCCAGTCAAGGACATATAATGATATAAGGTTTGTAGTATTAGAACAGCTAAAATTAGACAATGAGACATATAGAATAATAAAAGAAAGTAAATGAATAAATAGACTGAACACGATTATGCCAGTGGGACTCAACAGAAAAGAATGAACTAATCAGCTCCAATAAATATGTAACATTTAAATAAATAAATACATAAATAAACACAATTATGCCAATGCCCTAGGGAGGCCAAATCAAGGCTGATCCTCAGAGCCAGCATTGCATGATAACATAAATATAAGTTTATATAAAATAATGTTAATTAGAATTAATATAGATTTAAATATATAAGTAAAAATGATGTCACAATATATAGCCCATCATTACATCATGTAAGAATAAATCATGGATTTGAATATAAACAATAACAAGTAGTTGTCATGCCATCAAACACCTAGAAATACCTCCAATGTTTTGATTCAAACACAGGCTCCCTTGAGAAAGATATGTACAACATATCGAAACGAACGTTGTGCAGCTGGCTCTTTGAACTAATAAATGAATGTTGGGGTCCCACTGCATTGGCGTCCCACTCCAATAATTCATAATTTCTCATAAATGGATAATATTTTGGGGTACCACTGCTCTTGTGAGACGGCTTATTCATTAAAGTCCTTTGCATTTGTTTAAAGCGAGGACAGTTGTCCATTCAGAGGTACCAAGACATTTAGCAAGCAACTGGTCTCAGCTGGATAAACCCCATATATATAATAAGTGAAAGACACAGAAACACATGTATTTATTAAACAATGATCTTCTATTAAATGAGTATGTAAGGTGATAAACCTTCGCATGTTAGTATTAGTTTTCAATATTATTTTATTTTTCACTGTAATATATATTATAAATAATAGCAAATACCCAAAGGACATAAATAAGACCAGTATGAATTAAACATTTCTTATTAATATTCAATCCTTGATCATCCACTTGCCCCACTTGCCCTGTCTTGTTTTTAATTGAGTTCTTCTTCAAAATGTGGATCCTCATGAACTGATTGTGTCTGTCTGTCTGTCTGTTACACTCTGCCTTCTTCAATTTTTGTTATCATAGCCTCCTAGTCACCTCCAGCTGATTGGATTGGAATTTGATTCGTATTTTGGGCAGTGGTTTATAGCTACCTTTATCAGATGTGTTTACTACATTGATCAAGTGTTGACAATCTGAACCAAGAGGCCCTTTCTAAATCTGCCCTTAAGTGTACAAATGTAATACATTATCCAACTAGAGTTATCCAACTATTCAAAATCTGTAGGTCTTTATGTGATCACCTGCTGGTCTGGAAGAGAGCCAAGCATCCATCAAGGGAAAACAGTTCTAATCTGACTTGAGCCTGACAAAAAACTGAACTAGGTTTGTTGGATTTGTCTAGTCCAGGTTAGATTACAGGGTTATATGATAGTGAATGTCTATGTAGAAGTGTCAATATAACCCATACAGAGACATTCTTTATATATTGAATTACTGTATATACTGCTTTACTGCTAATATGCAAGATATACGATCTGAATGTATGTTGTATACTCATAATAAACCTTATTACCCATTATATTGTGGTTTTCACTGAAAAGAGTGAAAATGTTGATGAAACATTCCCTTAAATTGACTAAAATACAAGGGAGATTGGGATATTTGAATTGACTTTGCTGTTGAAGCAGGTGACGTCAAGCGTACGGATATTGAGAATAGAGTACGTTGGTACGTTGTCATGACAGTACATATTTGTCTTTTAATCATGGCACATGAATTGCTTGTCAATTATAACTGCAACTAAACCCAAATTCAGATTGAAAAGCAATTTGAGAAAAATAATACAATGTCATGTATTAAAGTGCCAATTTCCAATGTTGCAACACAGCTATATGTTTTGAAATATATTCTGAAACAAAGGGAAAATGATTTTGAAATATAGGTCTCATCCATAGGGTTTGGTCTTTTCAAATTAAGACTGACAAGTTTTATGCCAACTGATGATAGTAAAGATGCTTCTTATAAAGGACATGGATAAACCAGTCAGAATTAATAACCATTATGATTTGAAGATTTCACATAAAGGTTTCCTTTAGCCAATTTGGTCTGACCCAGTGATGAAATGAGAGAATGCATATCAGGTGACAAATTGACAAACACAATGCACTGTATATGCTGGGCCACTTTTTAAACATGGAAGCTCATTTACAGAGAGATGTAGTTCAGATGATGGGATGATATAGTACATATTCAAAAGAATTTAGGTCAGAAATGCAACTGTTATTTAGTATCCACAGAACACATAACACTAGTTTTTATATTTCCGTCAGCTGATATCATCTTCCATAGAAGGATGTACACCACACGTGTCCTAGGGTATTGGCAGAGGGAATATGCAAACACAAGGTGAGTATACTACAACTGAGCCAATATCATCCTCTCAAACAGAAGTTAACTGACATACTTCTTAGCACTTAATAGTTATAAAAACAGTCGAAGGCACTGTATGCACAAGTTTATTAAATCAATATGTTACCTTTTTTATTTTTTATTAAGACATTTATGCTTCACATTAATTAAAGCCTGTACTTTACTACTGTCACCTGCAATGTACAAAGGTAGAATTTTCATCCTGTCTGACCTAAATAATGTGTTCATTGCATATTTAATGAATAAGACTGTACCAATCAGCTGGCATGTAAACCTGTACTTTTAAGGTATATTGCAGATTTGAAGAATAAAGAAAATGAAAACTGAGATAATCTTATCTTCCTTTGGCTCACTCCCTTGATATTGCACAAGATGCAGGGCAAGGAAGATAAAAAAAATAAAATAAAAAAAAAAAAAACACAACATAATCACTTTGTCAACATTTCTGGATTAACATTAACATTCCTTTTTTTTCCAAATTAAAACAAAATCTGACTATGCATATCAAAGAGAGCTGGTCAAATAATTCCTTAATTCAATAGCATAATAGAAGTGTATGGGCAGGGTTTGAAAGGGGGCGCGCTGCAGTAGGAAACAGTCAAAGAACGTGGGAACGCAACCCTCCTGCATTCTTGTTTCAGGTCCGTTGATCAGAAGATTGAAAGGCCTACTCTACCTACAGGGGTCCTCTGTTCAGGGCCCATGGTGCCATTTTAATCCATCCTCACCTCCTTCAGAATGACAGCTCCAAAACAAAGCCTACAGCTTTTCCCCAGCTTAGCATTCCTGTGAAACAAACCTTCCACCAATTTTTTTTTATAACTCTCAGGCATTCTAAAGCTATTTTATCAAATGGATAAAACAGTTTTAACTTATCTAATGCTTGTAAATGGTTTTCAGGGACCCTAAGTAGCTTTTCTTTAAGGACAGGGGTGAGCGTCTTGCTAACTGCACATTGTTGCTGTTGGTTTGGCAGAGGGTGTGGTGCGGGCAATGCAAAAAAACAGCTGTCAGGAAGGTACAATAAACCATCGTTAGTTTAACCTTCTGCTTAATTGACAAAACTAATAATTTGTTGGTAAATATATTAATTGATCATATCAACCGTTTTTTTTTTTAATCACAAAACTTGATGCACAAACATCCTTCTTCAAAAGTTCTGTTTTAAGCATGTTCAATAGCATTATGCAGACGATACTGATTTAAGCCACCTTTTTTTTCCTTTTGGTTATCTGTACTGCATAATTACGTTTTCATGTTTTACAACAAACATCTTGATAACTGAGTTGTAAATACTTGTAAATATAGAATACAGTGTGCCTGCAGACATACACTATCAGCTGTAAAAATGTTAGATTTTATATGTTTACATAAAGCAGTATACCCATGTGCATATTTTCAGGAGATACAGCCCACGTCAGCCCTGACGTTTGTATTCATTGTATTTAGTTAAGTATTTCAAAGGTGCTTTTTTGTTTTTTCAAAAACAGCTCGCTTACCATTTTGTTCTGGTTGGTGTAATTCATAATAAACATGACTAGCAATTGAACTTGTTTCTGTTTTTTGTTGTTGATGTAGCTTCATTTAACAGTGTTTAAATACTGGTAAAGTGCATCAATATTTCCAGGTCGCTATCATGAGATAATGCACAGCAATGGGCTGATCTCATTTTCACAGCTTTGAATCAGCAGTACAACATGGCTTACCTGTTCCTCAGGTTTCTTGTCATCATCACCTTTTGTTATCAGCCTCCTCCCCTTCTCCAAGTTACAGCAGGTTCTGATTTGGGTTGTTACAAAATTTCCCTGTCTGCAGTGAGATTACTAAAAAAAAAAAAAGTAGACATTCACCGGGTATTTATTTAATAGGCCAAAATGCAAAAGTAAAAAATAAATCTGATTAAAATATTACATCATCATGTTTCCTGCCACTTATGAATTTTTTGAAAAATGAGTTCTGACTGGAGGGCAGAGATGGAAAGGTCATGGGTTTTGGTACATGCATACTGCAAGTGTGGAAGGAGCACACTAAATAAATCTGTAGGATTTAGAGAAATATCGGTAGGAATTTACACTACCCAATAATTGTGGCTCATTGGCACCCCTCGTGTTTGTGTATGTACATGATTCATAATTATATTTGAGCACCTATAACTAATTAATAATAATGAGTAGCAATATTTTTTCCAGAAACAAAAAACAAAAAATTGTTTAACTTAAAACCCCTGTCTATTGAGGTAACCTTCTGAATTCGGATAAGCCCATCAGGCTCAAACCCTTTGCATTACATAAACAGAGACTTCAAAATTAAGTTGTTCTTGATGTAAGTGCTTTCATTTTACCCATGCTTTGTTGTGTAAGACAAAAAGCAGTGAGCTTGACTCAATCCAGATAAGGTAATGCATATCCTGTCACAGGGTAAGGTTCCATCTTATAGCAGTATGACATTACAATTAATACATTACAATTTTACTTAAATGCTTTTATTTGGTTTGGTTTAGTCTTCTGGGCTTCTTTTCTATTTAACAAAATGCAATTTCAGCTATAGAGACACAACACTCCATGTGCCACTTTGTCTATTCAGTTACAGTGCTGCTTTATATCTATATATCTTTATATCAATATATATAAAAAAATGTTTTGCCATTATTTATTATATTATTAAAATGAATAATAGAATTGCCTGTCAGCAGTGTATGGAATACAGTTTCATATCCAAACAGTGATTTTGCTTTCAAAACTAGCATTCTTTATCTCTGTGCCCAGCAACACCTCCCACTACCCCTTCTAGCTCCCTCCAAGACTGCTGCTTTACACAATTAAAAAAAGGTTAAAAAAAACAGTTTGCATGATTGTTTCTGTGTAAATGTTTAATACGTTAAAAAATGTTTTTTCTTTTGCGTAGGCTAAGGGTAAACATGGCCTGGAAGAGTGTTATGTCAAGTACCTCCCATCATGCTTTGTTACTGCTCAGTGAACCAGAGTAGTGATTTTCATCTCAACTAAGATTCTGCTTGCCTTACCGCGAAGCTGCACTAATCCCCTATTCGGCATTGCCCTCCTCCCCCTGGTTCCACTCAGAGTTCTCTCTTTCTCCCCATCATTGTGTTCTTTATCTGCACCTTCTTCTCCCAATAGCCCTCCTTGAATGCTCTTTCATGGACAAGAAAGGACCTGCTCCATAATGGCCGACCCTCTCCTTTTTCTCTCTTAGCTTCCGACTGAGCTTTGCTATTTAATCTTCTTCAGGCGTTCAAGATGTCATTCGCTTCTGATGACTGTGGACAAAAGGGAAATCCGCTGAGCCTGAATGCCGTGTATTTTCAGATACATCGGAGGGCTTTGAAGAAGGCTCCTTGAAGTCCAAGCGCCTTGCTGGCTGCCATGGTGGCCCTCTTTCAGGGACATTCTGGAATCATGTGTACTTCACATAGATCACTCCCCCTTGAAAGCACAACCTGCAACAGAATGTTTTTCGGTGTGTTTTGTTTGTAATATCAATGGTGCCACTTTATCACAATTCAGCAGAGGAAATTGCTGTTTTATCAAAATAGAAGCATAAGAACTAATGTATTGCTTTCCTCACAGCAAAGCTGTAACTTTTTGTTCTGTAACTGTTTAGGAGTGTGACGGTGACTTGCAGGACTAGACAGTCAGGGTTAACCCTTTCTGTGGATTTAAAGGCTGCTAAAGGTGTTATTATATATGTTCAGAGCTCATACTTACCTATTAGATCAACAAAAGATGTGTGTCTCACCTCTAAGCAGACGTGTAACTTAATAAATCAGGCCCTCGTGTATTGCCCTGCAAAACTCTACAGTACATGTATCTCTATAGCCTACACATGATGCTTATCATACTTCTTTCCATAGAAAGCTACCATCTTATTGATTTAAATTAATAATAAAGAGAAGCAATGAGAGACGCACATAATGTAGGCTAAAATATAGTCATTCGCAGCAATTCTATTTAAAAAATAGCCTAATTTATTTGATTTAAAACAAAATGAAATCTGGCAAGAATATATAATCTGCTTATCTATGGAAAAGCAGCATCTACATTGTAAAGATCTAGGGCTGTATGTATAAAGGTTGCTTGCATCTTGGTGTTCTTGGACAAAATCGTAATACTGTTTAAAATAATTTGCAATAACTTGGTTCCTTGTCAGTGCCATTTTTTATGTTGTAGAGTCTGGCAAAAGGGATTGGGTGCTACTTTGTCAACGGGGGTTTGAAAGTCATCTTCAGCCATAGATATAATCCTCCATTGAATAGTTATATTGTCTAAAACAGCAAGCCACAAATATTTAGTAAAATCATATTTTGAAACACATAAGTACCATGAAAAGAGATATTACAATTACAAAAAAATACAGTCCCTAATCTTTAACATTCACTTTAATTGTTGTCTTGATATACAGAGAAAAACATGGTATTCTTCTCTGTCAGAAAGTGTATACCATATATTTCCCATATCAATCATGAGATGCAGTTGAAGTTCAGATAATGGCCAGCAAGTACATTGTAATTGTTTGCAGGTTCGACCACACTGTTTGCATTACAGAGATGGGTCTTTGGGGTTCTCAGCAGGGGTTTGTGGCCTACTCGGACCAAAAACAAACCCATGTTCATGCGTCGATTCATATCCATCACCCTGAGCTAAACTGTGAATATTGTCCTTTGTCCCAGGCTGCATTCTTTCATGCATTGTGTAGCTACTATTTAGGGATTTAAAGGCTCATTTGCACAATTCTTTTGTCAGTGGCCTTGTCACTGAAGGTTTCTCAGTCTAGATAATGCCCTTGAAGCTGCAGTAGGCAAAAAAACATTTAATAAAAAATACATGCACTTTATTGCTTGCACTTAACCATGCTGAATGTAAGCCTTAAAAAAAGACAGTATCTCTGTTTAATATTAATTATATAGTTTTCAGTCAAACCTCTTATTTTTATACTTGATATGTCCTATTGCATTTTAAACTAGCATTACACAATGATGTCTTAAAGGTTACTGATTTAAACAAATGGATTTTAGAATTATGGTAAAAATTTCCTTTACAGCATATTTACCATGTTAAACTGTAGTAATTTATACACCAACCAAAACAGCTGATTCCCTATAAAAGTTTACCATATAAATGTTTACCATGTTTTTTTTATTTTTATTTTTATTTTTTTACCATGATTATACCATACTGTGGTTTGTCATGATTGCTTTCTATTTACCATGCTTTCATTTTGTTAAGTTTGCCTATGGTATAAACAAATAAACCTTTATAAGGGATGTACTGTAATCCAGTTAACTCTAAGTATATTTGTAAGTAATTGTGGCAGTGTGGCAAGGTGAAAGCCCTGGCGGTGCCCGTGTGTGTGTGTGTGTGTGTGAGGGGAGTATTGGATGGCAGGGAGGGGGTTTAATTTCAACTTGCAAAAAGATGTGTGGAAGTGGCTGGATTCATGAATTGAATAAGTGATTAAATGATTAATTAAGGGTCCAGCCACAGGTGTATAAACAGGGTGATCACAGGTGTTAGTTTAGAGGTAGCGATGGTGATGGTGATGGATAATGATGGGGATAGGGACCGTGATGGGGATGGGGGGGGGGATGGGGATGGGGATGGGGATGGGGATGGGGATGGCGATGGGGATGGGGATGGGGATGGCAATGGGGATGGTGATGGGGATGGCGATGGTGATAAGGACTGTGATGGGGATGGGGATGGGGATGGGGATGGGTATGGGGATGGCGATGGGGAAAGGGATGGTGATAGGGATGGCGAAGGGGATGGCTATGGCGATGGGGATCGCGATGACGATGGCGATGGGGATGGGGATGGCGATGGGGATTGGGATGGCGATGGGGATGGGGATGAGGATGGCGATAGCAATGGCGATGGGGATTGCGATGGGGATGGGGCTGGCGATAGCGATGGGGGTGGCGATGGGGATGGCGATGGGGATGGTGATGGGGATAGGGACGGTGATGGGTATGGCGATGGGGATGGCAATGGGGATGGGGATGGGGATGGGGATGGCGATGAGGATGGGGATGGGATTGGGGATGGCAATGGCGATGGGGATAAGGATGGGGATGGAGTGGTGCAGTACAGTTGATGTTTGTTGTTTTTGTATTATGTGCACGTATACAGCTTAACTGCAGTATTTCTGAGTCTTATTACCAGCACACCCCGTCACAGTAATATATACATATCTTTGCATTCCATTCTTTCCAGAATTTGAGAATTACAGCAGGTTATATGTTAATGCTCTCAGCCTGTTGCATCACTCCCATTACAAACGATGCATAATCACACAGACCACTTCCAAATGTTAGTGAATGACAGAATTCTGCTTCCATTAATTAAATTCTTAACCATGTTGGATTTGGACTAATTATATCTTAATTGCAATGATGGCTTGTTTCCAAAGGTGTACATAATGTCTTCCATTGATGCTTTTTATTACACTATTATAAGCGTCTATTTTTACCTATTTGTAGTTATTCTTCTTACAACTTTATAGAAACTGATTTTGTTTCCCTAAAATCTAAAGTTATATTTATGGTTTAGAGTTATTTCCAATGACAAATCAGATTACACATCGAAATAAATAAAATCTGGAGTCTTCCTTTGGTTCCCTTCCTTTGATCCTTACTGACTTGCTTTACTATTCTGGAGTACACAACTAATAGAGACACAATGTCCTAAATCAAATAAAAACAATGAAATGATAATACATTCAATTCTGAAATATGAAATAAAATAGATCCAGAAAGAAAATTCTGACGGTATATAGGGCGATTAGAAAGTAAGTTTACCACATCACTTATGTGGTGCTTTGATGTGGTAAACTTCTCAGTACATTCAGTAATTTCTCAGTACATCCATATGATGGCAATCATCAATCAATCAATCAATCAATCAATCAATCAATCTTACATAGTGGACCACCATCACAAAGCGCTTTACAAGATGCAGTACAACAAGAAAATCCATAGTGCTTCAAATACAGAGAAATGCATGACACACGACATACAGTTTAAAAATTTTTAAAAAATGCATTATACATTAAATAGTGGAAAATACATAATACAAAATACATCATGGCTTGTAGTCATGTGCAAAATGATACAATGGAGCAAAAACTTTATTTCATAGATTGTATAAAAGATTTTATTGAAACTGTGGAGGATGGCTGAAAGGATTCCACAGCAATTCTGCTGCAGACAATTGCGTAAAATACACTAGTAAGTAAACACTGTCAGTGTATGTTTAAAATTGCACTGTATACAACATACAGTGCCTATAGAAAGTCTACACCCCCTTTCAAAATGTTCACCTTTTGTTGCCTTGTAGCCTGGAATTAAAACACATTTATTTATTTATTTATTTTTTTGCATTTATCTACACATCCTACTTCCAAGTAAAAAAAAAACAAAAAAACTTCCAAGTAAAAAAAAAAAATTCCAGATATTTGCACAAAACTAATTAAAAATAAAAACTGAAATAGCTTGGTTGGATAAGTGTCCACCCCCCTTGAAAAAGCAATCCTAAATGAGCTCAGGTGTAACCAATCACCTTCAAAAGCACACACCAAGTTAAATGGCTTCCACCTGTGGCTTCCACCTTCCACCTGAAACTGAAACTGGGACGAAAGTTCACCTTTCAGTATGACAACGACCCAAAGCACACAGTCAGAGCTACACGGAGTGGCTAAGGAACAAAAAGGTAAATGTCCTTGAACGGCTCAGTAAGAGCCCCGACCTAAATCCAATCGAACATCTGTGGCATGACTTGAAGATTGCTGTCCATCAACGCTCCCCAAGGAACTTGACAGAGATTGAACAGTTTTGTAAAGAAGAATGGTCAAATATTGCCAAATCTAGGTGTGCAAAGTTGGTAGAGACCTATCCCAACAAACTTACAGCTGTAATTACTGCCAAAGGTGATCCACCAAGTATTAACTCGGGTAGAGTAGAGTAAGTGGAAAAAAAATCCTCATTTAAATGCATGAAACTCTGAGGCACTGACATAACAAAATGTGAAAAAAAGATCAAGGGGGTGTAGACTTTCTATAAGCACTGTAAATATATAGTGTTTAGATTTTAAGACCAAATACTTTACGTTCAATATTTTCTAAACAAAGTTGTTAAGGCAAGAGAAAGACAGACAAAAAATCAAGCACATCCGTTCGACTTAATTTGGTAAACTTAAATAAATGACCAACAAAATAATGATATACCGCACAGGCTAAGGGTGTGAATGAGATTTTCCTACGTTGGGGAAAATAAACAAATGCTGCTGAGGAAAGGTTAAAAAATATAAATACAACCTCCAATAAACACTAACAGATGCTACTGGTGTCACAATGTGCTGCATATAAAGGTGTGCATGGTCTTCTGGGAATAGTAGTTTATCTGGTACATGTTGAAAGGTGTTTCCAATCAGCAGAAATGCAGAGAAAAACTACAATTTCCGTAATCTATGCACGTCAACAATGCTGGTTTCGATTAACTTCTTAATTGTTTATCAGCTGATCATGGAGAGGACGCAAGCGCATGTTGCAGCCACTTCTACTGATGAAAACCTAGTTTTCATGTTTTATTGTTTTAAAGACATCACTGTTCCTATTTTGTGGTTTCCTTTGCTGTTGCCGCTTGACAAACTGTTTCCTGGTTGCATCCGCTGGCTACCAATCTGCCTGTTGCTGGCGGTTGATTGCTTCTCCATCTCGTGCTGCTGGGTTTGGGATTCCAGCTGCCTGTGTTGGTTTAGTGCCCGCTGCCTGCTCCCATGTGTCTGCCCAGGCGTTCTTTCAGCTCGGAGACTGGTCTCTCTGCACTTGGCTGGGTGATTTGGGAGTTTTGTCATTTTGTCAGCTAAAACTGGGAGGCTATTTTCGATACTGTACACTCGGGAGGCCTCTTCTCTGTGCACTGCTCGTCTGGCTGATCTGGGATCCGGTTCCGGCCTTGCTGTCAGCTGTGTCTGTGGGGCGTTTTGGAGCCTGGACATTTGGGGATCTTTGCTCTGTCTCGGCTGCTTCTGCTGCTCGTACCTGGATGGGAGGGGCCAGCATTTTCTGCTTGCTGTGGCTGACTTGCTTCATTGCTTCTAGATTTTCAGCCGGACTATTGACTGAGATTCTTCTTGCAGACTTTGTACTTTTAACTATATGTGACATTATGTTCTGATACCTTGTATGTGTGTCTGTTGTTTTATTGTGGCTACTTATTCTACTATTACGTTTTTGAACTGCAGTCTGTCTCTGGGTCTCTATCCACTCACCAGCCTGCCACAGCGCACTATTACATTTCATAAATTTGAGGTCAGTGGACTCGACTTCAGTCTCTGAGGCTATTAATTCCTCTCTGTGTGCAGTTCAGTATTCTTCCTTGGAGAGCGCAATAACTGGTCTTACTGTTTTCTCTCAAGCCTTAAAACAACATCAGCTTGTGTACAGAGAGGCTCAAAATTTACCAAGGACTTCCTTCTATTCTCAAATTATTGAGAATGGTCATAGCAACCCAAAGTTTCTTTTTTCTACTATTAATTAGATACTACAGCCAATCGGTAAGTCCACTCGATCTGCTTCTACAGGGCAGTGCAATGTATTTACTCAATTTTTTTAAGGATAAAAGTGCAAACATTAGAGATCAATTACTTTCCTCCCATCTAGCTCCAGTAATCAACTCTCTCACTTACATGGGGTCTACCTTCTCTGACTTTATCAAGGTCCCCTTTTAATATAAATCTGTTAGTTACTAAATCTAAATCTTCTACCTGTTCCCTTGACCCAATTCTAGCTGCTCTACTTAAATCCATTTTCCCAGCTCTTAGTCCATTTGTAATGCATATTCTCAATGATTCACCTAGATCTGGGATTGTTCCAAATTCTTTTAAAATTGCTGCTGTTACACCCTTGTTGAAATAAAAAATGGATCCAGATGTGCCTAATAATTACAGGGCAATCTCTAATTTACCTTTCTTGTCAAAAATCCTTGAGCGAGTGGTGGCACATCAACTCCAAAACTATCTTGTGTCCAATGACCTGTATGAATTATTTCAGTCAGGCTTCAGAGCTAAACAGAGTACAGAGACAGCTCTGGTTAAGGTTGTTAATCAACCTGTGATGGCAGTGGATTTAGGTCTAATTAATATTCTCTTCCTTTTGGATTTGAGTGGAGCATTTGACTTGGTCGACCATGAGGTATTGCTGAGTTACTTGAGAATTATGTAGGTATCTTTGGAATTATGTAGGCATCTCTGGTATTGTTCTTCAATGGTTTAGATCCTATTTGTCTGACAGAGAAGAGTTTCTGGAAATTGGGAGTTTTAAATCTGAAAAAATGCATGTGCTGGCTGGTGTCCCTCAGGGTTCTGTTTTGGGACATCTCCTTTTTAGTATTTACATTTTACCCCTTGGTCAGATAATTTGTCATCATGGAATACGTTTTCATTGTTATGCTGATGACACACACATATCTGCAGGCTAAACCTGGGGCAGGATTGGATGTTTCTGCTCTACAGGACAGTTTGTCAGAAATTAAAATATAGATGCAACAAAATTTCTTGCAGCTAAATTGTAACAAAACTGAGGTGATGTTAATTGGATCTTCAAACCAGCTTCACAAAGTCACCTTATTAAGTGATGGTGTGGAAAAAAATTCTACTGCTACAGCAAAAAATCTAGGTGTAATTTTTGACTTTGTCTTTTGACCCTCATGTTAAAAACATCAAAACATTTCTTTCTTTTATTTGTGCAATATTTGACTCGCCCAATCAAACAAGAGTAAAAAAAACTTTTGGTGCTTCCATTGGATGACACAGATATAAGTGTACTTGCTGATTGCTGCATGAAACAAAACAAAAAAACTCGAGAACTGATAAGAACATAAAGTTTACAAACGAGAGGAGGCCATTCGGCCCATCTTGCTCGTTTGGTTGTTAGTAGCTTATTGATCCCAAAATCTCATCAAGCAGCTTCTTGAAGGATCCTAGGGTGTCAGCTTCAACAACATTACTGGGGAGTTGATTCCAGACCCTCACAATTCTCTGTGTAAAAAAGTGCCTCCTATTTTCTGTTCTGAATGCCCCTTTTTCTAATCTCCATTTGTGACCCCTGGTCCTTGTTTCTTTTCTCAGGCTGAAAAAGTCCCTTGGGTCGACACTGTCAATACCTTTTAGAATTTTGAATGCTTGAATTAGGTCGCCACGTAGTCTTCTTTGTTCAAGACTGAACAGATTCAATTCTTTTAGCCTGTCTGCATATGACATGCCTTTTAAGCCCGGAATAATTCTGGTCGCTCTTCTTTGCCCTCTTTCTAGAGCAGCAATATCTTTTTTATAGCGAGGTGACCAGAACTGCACACAATATTCAAGATGAGGTCTTACTAGTGCATTGTACAGTTTTAACATTACTTCCCTTGATTTAAATTCAACACTTTTCACAATGTATCCGAGCATCTTGTTAGCCTTTTTTATAGCTTCCCCACATTGTCTAGATGAAGACATTTCTGAGTCAACAAAAACTCCTAGGTCTTTTTCATAGATTCCTTCTCCGATTTCAGTATCTCCCATATGATATTTATAATGTACATTTTTATTTCCTGCGTGCAGTACCTTACACTTTTCTCTATTAAATGTCATTTACCATGTGTCTGCCCAGTTCTGAATCTTGTCTAGATCATTTTGAATGACCTTTGCTGCTGCAACAGTGTTTGCCACTCCCCCTACTTTTGTGTCGTCTGCAAATTTAACAAGTTTGCTTACTATACCAGAATCTAAATCATTAATGTAGATTAGGAATAGCAGAGGACCTAATACTGATCCCTGTGGTACACCGCTGGTTACCACACTCCATTCTGAGGTTTTTCCTCTAATCAGTACTTTCTGTTTTCTACATGTTAACCACTCCCTAATCCATGTACATGTGTTTCCTTGAATCCCAACTGCGTTCAGTTTGAGAATTAATCTTTTGTGCGGGACTTTGTCAAAAGCTTTCTGGAAATCTAAATAAACCATGTCATATGCTTTGCAATTATCCATTATCGATGTTGCATCCTCAAAAAAATCAAGCAAGTTAGTTAGACACGATCTCCCTTTCCTAAAACCATGTTGACTGTCTCCCAGGACCCTGTTACCATATAGGTAATTTTCCATTTTGGATCTTATTATAGTTTCCATAAGTTTGCATATAATAGAAGTCAGGCTTACTGGTCTGTAGTTACCTGGTTCAGTTTTGTTTCCCTTTTTGTGGATCGGTATTACGTTTGCAATTTTCCAGTCTGTCGGTACCACCCCTGTGTCAAGAGACTGCTGCATGATCTTGGTTAGCGGTTTGTAAATAACTTCTTTCATTTCTTTGAGTACTATTGGGAGGATCTCATCCGGCCCAGGGGATTTGTTTATTTTAAGAGCTTCTAGTCCCTTTAACACTTCTGCCTCAGTTATGCTAAAGTTATTTAAAACTGGATAGGAACTGGATGACATGTGGGGCATGTTGTCAGTATCTTCCTTTGTAAAAACTTGTGAAAAGTAATAATTTAATATATTTGCTATTTTTTTTTCTTCATCTATGATTTTGCCATTTGTATCTCTTAAACATTTAATCTCCTCTTTGAATGTTCGCTTCCTGTTGTAATATTGGAAAAACATTTTGGAATTGGTTTTAGCTCCCTTAGCAATGTTCATTTCTATTTCTCTCTTGGCCTTTCTAACTTCCTTTTTGACTTGCGTTTGCAGTTCTGTGTACTCTTTCTGCGTACTTTCTTTTTGGTCCTTTTTAAATGCTCTGTAAAGTGCCTTTTTTCACTGAATATTTTTTTAAATTGATCTATTAAACCATTTTGGCAATTTAGTTTTACATTTAGATTTGTCTACTTTAGGGATGTAATTGTTTTGCGCCTCTAGTACTACATTTTTGAAGAACAACCATCCTTCTTCTGTGGGTGTTGTCTCTACTTTACTCCAATATACTTCTGTAAGTCTCTGTTTCATACCTTCATAGTTTGCTTTTCTAAAATTGTAAACCTTAGCTTTAGTCATTACTTTTGGGTATTTAAAAAACACTTCAAATGAGACCATGTTGTGGTCTGAGTTTGCTAGTGGTTCTCTGACCTCTGTTTTAGTTATTCTATCTTCGTTATTTGAAAAGACTAAATCAAGGCATGCCTCCCTTCTAGTCGGTGCCTTGACAAATTGTGTTAGGAAGCAGTCATTTGTCATTTCCACTATGTCTATTTCATCCTTCGCGCCACCCACCGGGTTTTCCCATTTTATTTGGGGGAAGTTGAAATTCCCCATTAGTATGGCTTCTCCTTGCTACACGCATTTCTAATGTCATTGAATGTCATGATGTCATGATGCCTGATGCCTGACGGCTGACTCAAGGAGGGTTGAAGATTGACTGTGCTTTCTCAGAGATGTACCAGTTTTGTGGCTGTCGTTCAGAAAAACACAATACCACATTTTACAAGCAATGAATCCAGTCATGTTCATTATTTTTATTCGCTATGATTCCAAAAGAATTCCACACTTCTGATTTGCCTCTTGAACTATTATCCACTACATGATTTAAACCCTGCGCTATCTTTTGCTTCTCGTCGTTCACAAATATTTTTTATATCACCAAGCAGCCATGATAAAAGGATCTTGCCATGTATCAAACAAGCAAGAACACTGCTTAGTCAGCTGACTCCTCCCTAATTGCCTCCTGCTTTAGACAGTGCAGGACATACCGGTACATTTACCTTGTAATACGTTATTTGGGAAAGGTTTGGTGATTCAAATTCAGACTTGAAAATATAAAAATTTTGACCCGCATCCGAACCACAAACTGCGACAAAGTACACATTCTGATCCAAGCCTGACCCGTTTTTGCAGGTAAACTGCAGACACCCGCGGGTACCTCACCCAATGCAGGACTCTAGGATGAGATCTGATGTCTTATGATTGACTCGAGGAGGGATGACGATTGACTCAAGGAGGAGTGATGATTGACACTAGGAGGGTTGAGGATTGACTCAAGGAAGGGTGAGGATTGACTCGAGGAGGGGTGAGGTCTGAGGATGTCCTAAAATGGACGCCGTACCTCCAATTAAAACCAGGGATCTGACTACACCATCGCCATGCTAGTACTTTACTGTGTGTGGTTATATCATAGGAAGCTTGCCTTTTCTGATATAAAAAACTCTCTGGTTTACTCCAATTAAAACACATACTTGATCTGCTACTGCTAGTACTGTGGTTAATAACATAAAGGAGTATATAACAGAGACTTGCCTCCTATGAGGAGCGAGAACTGCTGTTAATATAGGAATATTGAATCTAGGGTTTTGGTTGAAATGTCATTTTTTTTTGCATTTAGGCAATATTTTAGTTTTAGTTGTAGTAATGAATATATATATATAATATATATATATATATAATATATATATATATATATATATTATATATATATTACTTGAACATTTTAAACTCCTCCGTTACGGATGGAACGGAGACGATTCCTAAGGTGACCTACACTGGAGTTGGTTTTGTTGCTAACTTTTTGACACGTGTCAGTTTCATAAAAGTTGGCAATACATTTTTCATATTTGTTCCAGTTAGCACGAGTCTTTAGTCTACCGAAATTACACTAACTTAGTAACATGTTTTAGTATCCTCTAGAGCAGTGATGCGGAAACCTTTTATAAGCTTACAAGCATTTTGTTGCGCTACCACCCCCTTCACTATATATTTTAACAGCTGTTTGTTTTCCAAATATTCTTTCCTAGATTTAACCACAAAAAGTCCAGATTTAGCTAAAATGTACTTTCAGCACACAGAATCCGCAATGATTGAATGGAAATGAATGAATGATGAGGATTGAAACTGCAGATGATTTATGAACTGTGAGGGCACTCAGGGCCCGATGACTGTGGACAGCAAGCAGGGCCCAAGTGAAAGATAAATTTGTCCAGAGGCCTCATCCGTGGGTGCCCGACAGCTACCTGCGTGACGCCGGCTGGAAAAACAAGAACAGTTACATGCATCCCAGTGTCGCAGATAGGAAGTGGCTATGGGCCACCTCCCCCCACGCTGAGGCATGCTGCGAGGTGATGGCTGGGGAGGATGCAGGCCGAAACAAAAAGAAGCGACATGAAAGAATAAAACATAGAGCTTTTATGCACTAGCTGATGACGTATTGATTAGGGCCGTATTCTCCCTGCAGAAAAGCAACCAAGTTTACAATTCAGCATGCAGAATCCGCAATGAATGAATGGCAATGAATGAATGACAATGATTGCAATTGCAGATGATTTATGAACTGTGAGGGCGCGCAGGGCCCGATGACTGTGGTGTGCACTCAGGGCCAGAGTAAAAGATAAATTTGACCGGAGGTCTCGTCCGTTGGTGCCCAACGACTACCTGCGTCAGGCCGACTGGAGAAACACGAACAGTTACATGCATCCCAGTGCCGCAGATAGGAAGTGCCAATGGGCCACCTCCCCCCAAAAAGACAAGACCGCCAAACCATGAATGAATAATAATCAATAATTAAAACATTCCACGAAGGCACCCTGCCACCTATCAGCAACTGAGACACAACCCGTCCCCCCAGAGCATGACTGTGCCGGGGGAGAGAACTCAGCCTCTCCAACCCAACCACTCACCCCGCAGAACTAAATACAAACCGCTCAGCACTCAGGTAAGGAAAAAACCCCTACTCACATTTTTTTTTTAGGGGGAAACCTCAGGGAATCCGTGACTGAGGGCAACCCTTCCTCCAGGCTCTAAGAGGTCAACTCCCCTTTCGGATTCTGAGCGCTTGACTGAGCAGCCAAAAAAAAAAGAAGTGACATGAAAGAATAACACACAGAGCTTTTATGTGCTTGCTGGTGACATATTGGTTAGGGACAGATTCTCCTTGCAGAAAAGCAACCAAGTTGACAATTCAGTAATAATTTATGAATGTTGAAAACGCCTATCGTAAATTCAATATTTAAAAATCAGTATATAAATCTTTTTTTGTTTAACTTGACGAGTCAACATTTATCTTGCATGTTAAATTTGGAAACCAGATTTCAGCTCTGTTCACTACAGTTTCACTGACACTTGTCACTTCAAACATCATTTCTCTGGTTCTACAAGCTCTAGACGAGGCAATCTTCCCAGCGACAGTGAATGGAAGCGACAGCGAGTGGGAGAAGTACAGGCGTGGAAAAGTACAGAGCAGTTTAGAAGCAGTAAGGAGAAATTGCATCTTTAATTGCTTTAATCAGAAAACAGTGGACATTGGGGAAACACAGCAGCAGCTCAAAGTCAAACAGCCGCGTGTGTTTTTCTGATAACAAACAAGCTGAAACTCGGAGCAGCTTATTCAAATTCAGCACCGTTCTGAGACAAGGGCGAGGGGAGGAGCCAACAGCACAGCAGAACAATGCAGTTAAACGAGGCAGTCTTCCCAGCGACAGCGAGTGGGAGAAGTACAGGCCTGGAAAGGTACAGAGCAGTTTAGAAGCAGTTTGAAAGCAGGCTGACAGCTGCAGAAGAAACTAAACTTCAAAAAAAAAAAAAAAAACCCTCAACATGGTCTTCAAGCCAATAGTCTGTGACACCTGCTTGATGTGGGAAATCCGAGAAAACCCAACGGAGCTAAACCAAGTGTGTGTAAAGTGCCGCACGATCCAGGATTTGCATAAACTGGTAAGTATGCTAGAAATGGAGCTGGAAGAAGTGAGACAGCAACAGGATCTCGAGGAACTGGCACACCCACAATTCATGGAAGTCTGCATCACCCCTAACAGACTGAAAGCCACCAGGGAGATAGAAGGTCGGAACAGCTGGGTTCAGGTAGGCAGAAGCAGGGAAAAAAAGAAACTTCCTCAAACACAACCACCAGAAATCAAAACAACCAACAGATTTGAGTCACTTCAGAATTTTGCTGAGCAGAACCAACAACAAGAGAATGAAAGGAACAACATCCAGGACCCTATTGACAGTGGTGACCAGACAACAAAAAGAAGGGAGGTCATGATTGTTGGGGACTCCATATTGAGAAACACAGCAAGTTCAATTCGCAGTTTGGACCCCCTTACTACAACAGTGTGCTGCCTTCCGGGAGCCTCGGTCAAGCACATCACTGAGAACGTGGACAGGCTCCTAGAACGAACAGGAGACGACCTGGTAGTAGTCATCCACATCGGTACAAACAACATTGGAAGAGACAGACCAAAATCCCTGCAAAACAAATTCAGAGAGCTAGGAAGGAAATTAAAAGAGAAAAACAAAACTGTGGTATTTTCTGGTATACTACCGGCACCTTGCAAAGGACCATATGGACAGCTGGAAATAATTAATCAAAACGCATGGCTGAAGACGTGGTGCACACGAGAAGGCTTCACCTATCTTGATCATTGGACCACATTCTACAACAAGGACTATCTGTATAGACGGGACGGACTGCACTTAAATAACAAGGGAACCAGTCTACTTGGAGAAAAAATCCTCAAGCAGGTTCAGAAGCATTTAAACTAGAAAGGAAGGGGGGAGAAATCAACAAAAAAACAGAAGGGAGACCGCATCAAAACAAGAACAACAACTCAGGTAAGACAACCATTAAATGTATTTATCTAAATGCTAGAAGTATCAGAAACAAAATTCTAGAACTTGAAGCTACTGCACTAACAAGTAACTATGATGTGATAGGTGTTACAGAAACTTGGTTGTCTGAGAGTGATGGGGACGAATATAATATTTGTGGGTATACACTGTATAGGAAAGACAGGCAGGACAGAAGAGGAGGAGGGGTAGCGCTATACATAAGAAACAGTCTTGAAGCCCAGGTGTTAAACATGGACAAAGAAAATAAAGCCGAATCAATATGGGTCAGAATAACGGACAAAAATTCAAAGGGCATAATAATAGGAGCATGCTATAGACCGCCAGATTCAGATGGTGAGCAAAATAATCTGTTATACAATGACATTAGAAATGCGTGTAGCAAAGGAGAAACCATACTAATGGGGGATTTCAACTTCCCCCATATAAAATGGGAAAACCCGGTGGGTAGCACGAAGGATGAAATTGAAATGGTGGAAATGACAAATGACTGCTTCCTAACACAATTTGTCAAGGCACCGACTAGAGGGGAGGCATGCCTTGATTTAGTCTTTTCAAATAACGAAGACAGAATAACTAAAACAGAGGTCAGAGAACCACTAGCAAACTCAGACCACAACATGGTCTCATTTGAAGTGTTTTTTAAAACCCCAAAAGTAATGACTAAAGCTAAGGTTTACAATTTTAGAAAAGCAAACTATGAAGGTATGAAACAGAGACTAACAGAAGTAGATTGGAGTAAAATAGAGAAAACACCCACAGAAGAAGGATGGTTGTTCTTCAAAAATGTAGTACTAGAGGCGCAAAACAATTACATCCCTAAAGTAGACAAATCTAAATGTAAAACTAAATTGCCAAAATGGTTTAATAGATCAATTAAAAAAAAATATTCAGCGAAAAAAGGCACTTTACAGAGCATTAAAAAAGGGACCAAAAAGAAAGTACACAGAAAGAGTACACAGAACTGCAAATGCAAGTCAAAAAGGAAGTTAGAAAGGCCAAGAGAGAAATAGAAATGAACATTGCTAAGGGAGCTAAAACCAATTCCAAAATGTTTTTCCAATATTACAACAGCAAGAGAACATTCAAAGAGGAGATTAAATGTTTAAGAGATACAAATGGCAAAATCGTAGATGAAGAAAAAAAAATAGCAAATATATTAAATGATTACTTTTCACAAGTTTTTACAAAGGAAGATACGGACAACATGCCCCACATGTCATCCAGTTCCTATGCAGTTTTAAATAACTTTAGCATAACTGAGGCAGAAGTGTTAAAGGGACTAGGAGCTCTTAAAATAAACAAATCCCCTGGGCCGGATGAGATCTTCCCAATAGTACTCAAAGAAATGAAAGAAGTAATTTACAAACCGCTAACCAAGATCATGCAGCAGTCTCTTGACACAGGGGTGGTACCGACAGACTGGAAAATTGCAAACGTAATACCGATCCACAAAAAGGGAAACAAAACTGAACCAGGTAACTACAGACCAGTAAGCCTGACTTCTATTATATGCAAACTATAATAAGATCCAAAATGGAAAATTACCTATATGGTAACAGGGTCCTGGGAGACAGTCAACATGGTTTTAGGAAAGGGAGATCGTGTCTAACTAACTTGCTTGATTTTTTTGAGGATGCAACATCGATAATGGATAATTGCAAAGCATATGACATGGTTTATTTTGATTTCCAGAAAGCTTTTGACAAAGTCCCGCACAAAAGATTAATTCTCAAACTGAACGCAGTTGGGATTCAAGGAAACACATGTACATGGATTAGGGAGTGGTTAACATGTAGAAAACAGAAAGTACTGATTAGAGGAGAAACCTCAGAATGGAGTGTGGTAACCAGTGGTGTACCACATGGATCAGTGTTAGGTCCTCTGCTATTCCTAATCTACATTAATGATTTAGATTCTGGTATAGTAAACAAACTTGTTAAATTTGCAGATGACACAAAAGTAGGAGGAGTAGCAAACACTGTTGCAGCAGCAAAGGTCATTCAAAATGATCTAGACAAGATTCAGAACTGGGCAGACACATGGCAAATGACATTTAATAGAGAAAAGTGTAAGGTACTGCACGCAGGAAATAAAAATGTACATTATAAATATCATATGGGAGATACTGAAATTGGAGAAGGAATCTATGAAAAAGACCTCGGAGTTTTTGTTGACTCAGAAATGTCTTCATCTAGACAATGTGGGGAAGCTATAAAAAAGGCTAAGAAGATGCTCGGACACATTGTGAAAAGTGTTGAATTTAAATCAAGGGAAGTAATGTTAAAACTGTACAATGCACTAGTAAGACCTCATCTTGAATATTGTGTGCAGTTCTGGTCACCTCGCTATAAAAAATATATTGCTGCTCTAGAAAGAGTGCAAAGAAGAGCGACCAGAATTATTCCGGGCTTAAAAGGCATGTCATATGCAGACAGGCTAAAAGAATTGAATCTGTTCAGTCTTGAACAAAGAGGACTACGTGGCGACCTAATTCAAGCATTCAAAATTCCAAAAGGTATTGACAGTGTCGACCCAAGGGACTTTTTCAGCCTGAAAAAAGAAACAAGGACCAGGGGTCACAAATGGAGATTAGTCAAAGGGGCATTCAGAACAGAAAATAGGAGGTACTTTTTTACACAGAGAATTGTGAGGGTCTGGAATCAACTCCCCAGTAATGTTGTTGAAGCTGACACCCTGGGATCCTTCAAGAAGCTGCTTGATGAGATTCTGGGATCAATAAGCTACTAACAACCAAACGAGCAAGATGGGCCAAATGGCCTCCTCTCGTTTGTAAACTTTCTTATGTTCTTATGTTCTAGAGTGATTGTCAATGGCTCATTTGAAAGATAATAACTTAGACTAATTAGCTGTAATGTATGTATTTATTTAAAAAATGGTATCCTTTAAAACATTTTTTAGTTGTTTTAATTGTTTTCAGCTAAACAGTTGCAGAGTTCAAGTTATTTATAAAATGTTATAGTTAACTTAAAAACTGTTTAACATTAGAACTACCAAGGCAGTCATTTCAACTGTTTTTAATTTAAATTGCGGTGTATGTATTTACGATATGGAGCTGTGCTTTCCTGACTTTTCCTAAATATATGTACCAATTACCCAGACAAAGAAAGAATCATGTAGCTGCAAAAATGAGGGAGATAAAATACCATTATACCTATTCTGACCAGGAGCGGTCCAATTGACCAATACATATAAAACAGATTATAACAATTAAATGTTGCTGTATTATTTGTATTTATCAGTCAGGACTTGTCACCATGTATTAAAGTTTGATTATATCAGTCTGCATTCCTCAAGTGAGCAGTCTTCTGACATTTCTGTTGTTTCAATGAGCCTTCTGATAGCCCATAAATCAGCCTTGACAGCTCGCAGTGCCCGGCTGTCTGTCTGTGTGATAGTGTATCACCTGTGTGAACCACTATTTTTCTCCTCTGATCTATATTTTAGATGCAGTCTGGTTACTACATAAGTCTTTTTTTTTTTCTAGGCAATTCATTGTTACCCCAATACACGCTGAAAATGGATCGTTGAAGATGCAGGACAGCAGAGCAGTGTTTAGAATTACTGCAAAGTTTACTAAACAATGATTCTGGTGCAGCAAACATGGAGAGTGATGAATCTGGCTCTAAAGCAGACTGGATTTGTGAAGATGAATCTTCCAGCAGCAGTGACAGAGAGGGCGCAGAAGATCTAGTGGGAGAAGAAGCAATCCTGTGACAGCCCTGCAAGGATGCCAGCCACATCACCTCCATCAGCCCATGCACCTGATCCACTTCACTTGAGGCAGCTGCTTCTCCAGCGGTAGCACCCGCACCATCTGGCACTCAAGAAGCTGGTAACGATGGCACTTTTTTGAGGGAAGTTCCAGTGCTCACAGCATATGCAAAACATAACATTGATGAGAGCGCATTGAGTGCTCTTCACCTATTGATTGACATGCATACGCTTCAACACATACCATATTGCACTGAAGCAGAAGCCCACCGACAACTACAAGGTGATTCCTGGTCAATGCCCTTGGAGGAATTAGAAGCTTTCATTGCACTAGTATATGCCCATAGAGCATTTGGTGCCAGAAGCCTGTCACTGTACAGTTTGTGGTCCAGTAAGTGGGGAGTTGCTTTTTTTTCAGAGGCAATGCCACGGAATCGCTTTTGTGAAATTTAGCGATTTTTGCTTTTCGATCTGAAGCAAACCAGAAGCACCCGACTTCAAAATGATACGTTTGCCCTGGCATCTTAAATTTGGACCTGCTTCACTGACAATAGCATTTTCTGCTACAAACCAGGACAGAATATTACAGTGGATGAGCAGCTTTTCCCAACAAAAGCAAGGTATTGCTGGACTGTACATGGCTAATAAACCAGACAAATCTGGGATCAAGTTTTGGCTGGCTGCGGATGTCCAGTCCAAATATTTGGAGAATGGTTACCCATATTTGGGAATAGATGAGACTTGTCCAGCTGGTCAAAGACTGGGTGAAAATGTGGCACTTCAGCTACTTGGACCCTATTTAGGGAAAGGAAGGAATGCTACCACTGACAAGTTTTTTACTTCATTGCAATTGGTAAAAGAGTTGCAAAAGAAAAGAACAAGCCTCCATTAAAATCCTCAAACACTCTGACTGTTAATAAATGAAAGCCGAGAAACAATGTGATTATTCTTAGCTCCCTTCATCCATCAGTTGAGATTAGGACAGATGAACAAAAGAAAAGAGAGACTGTTGAGTTCTACAGTTCAAGTATGGAGTTGACATTTTAGATCAGGTGGCAAGGAAATATTCTGTAAAAGTTGCTTCTCGCAGATGGCCTGTCAGGTGGTGCAGGTTTGGCAGCCCTAGGCACAGGCATTGCAGGCTCGGGAGCCCTAGACATTGCAGGCATGGCAGCCCTAGACATTGCAGGCATGACAGCCCTTGACATTGCAGGCTCAGCAGCCCTAGGCATTGCAGGCATGGCAGCCCTTGGCATTGCAGGCTCAGCAGCCCTAGGCATTGCAGGAATGGCAGCCCTTGACATTGCAGGCATGACAGCCCTTGGCATTGCAGGCTCAGCAGCCCTAGGCATTGCAGGAATGGCAGCCCTTGACATTGCAGGCATGACAGCCCTTGGCATTGCAGGCTCAGCAGCCCTAGGCATTGCAGGCATGGCAGCCCTTGACATTGCAGGCATGACAGCCCTAGGCATTGCAGGCATGACAGCCCTTGGCATTGCAGGCTTGGTAGCTCTAGGCTTTGCAGGCTTGGTAGCTCTAGGCTTTGCAAGACAGGACAGGAGTTGACCCTTGAGAGGCAATGGCCGGATATGACCCTCGGGGGGTAACTTCAGCTCCTCTGGTGGTAGAGGCGGGAGCAACAGGTGGTCTCCCTCTGGTGGTGGAGGTGAGAGCAGTTCTTCTCCCTCTAGTGGTGGAGGTGGGAGCAGCGGGCAGTCTCCCCCTTGCGGTGGAGGCAGTGACAATACTGACCTCCTGGAGGGGGAAGATAACCAGGAAGTGCCCACATTCTCGGCAGGCAGAGCACCAACTCGAGACCTCCAGAAGGTGGAGATAGGCTTCCCAGTGGCTCTCCTGCCAGCTAGTTTGCAGGGGTGCGGGGTATCCTGGCTGTATCAATGGTGGCAGTGGAGACAGAAGGCCTTCTGCACCCTTTTGGGTGCTGGAAACAACAGGACTTTGGGCTCATCCCTCTCTTTGTCTGTGTCCCCGTTGACCTCCGGACAGCTTTTCTCCTCATGCCCAATAGCAACTCTGATCCTAATCCTCCCACTCCGCAGTGGAGTACTTCTCTTGTACCCACCAGATGGGGTGTGCCCAGGTTTAGTACAGGAGAGGTACCAAAACCTTGCTTCCCACTTTGGCACTGGCAGTTCCTCTGCTTTAATCTTCAGCTCCTTCTCCCTCCAAAAGATGTGTACATGCAGTACTTCTCCTGGCCTGAGTCTGTGGAGGCGCTGTTATTCCATGTTCTGACAGCACGTGTGGAAAGGATGGCTGATGGGTGACGCCAGACCAGGAAATGAATTGAATAACAAAGCAAGGTACTGCGGGGAATAAGTTGCTATTGCTCTCTATCTTTATTAAATAAAATAATGAAACAAAACAAAACAAAACACTTTTAAATAACAAAACAAAATGGCTTTGTGGCCAAAATAAACAAACACTAAATAATCAAAACAAATACAATGCCACTACAGCGATCAGGTAGGTAGCAGTTGCTTTTCTCTCTTGCATATAGCAAACAACATATAAACAAACACTATCTCTGTTTCTCTCTCCACTCTCATCACCCTCCCAGAGTGGCTGCTTTTATATATGTGACCATCTCCCAATTGGAAATTACTTGATTAATTGAGAGATGGCCAGATTGTGCATAAGTTTTAGCTATTTTAGCTAATCCCATGTATGCTGTAAAACAGTAACAATACCAAAATATTGTGTATTTTGACACCAAACAGTACATTTAAATAATAACAATACAAAATAATATATAGGGGTGGGGTGGACCCCGTCCCAGCTCTTTCACATTCACCTACGCGAAGACAATCCCTCCCTGAGCACTTCAACTACCCAGTAACCCAGTAAGCATTTCGGTAACGCTTTATATGTGGTATAAATTAATATTAAATAGAGATGCAACTGCATATTAAATGAATGTTAAATTAATATTTAATAAATATACAATAGCTAGTTTCTTGCTAGATGTTAACCAAATGTTGATTGAAAATGGGATTGCATATCACGTCCATTTATATTACATTTTGTTATCCTTCAAAATATGTAATAATTTTACATTGTTTACATTTTTTTAATTGAAAATACAGTTAATCTGACTTAAATGTTAATGAAAAGTAATAAGGAATAATTGAACGTAAATTTAATATCAATTGCATATCTATGAAATATTAATTTAACATTAATTTAATATGCAATTGCAGATCTATTTAATATTAATTTATGCCACACAATGTAAAGCGTTACCAATGTTTCTTAATTAGCAGTGGTAATAAATAGCTAATTTTAGTTGTGGTGATTTGAAGCAACATGCAAACAAGTCTGTAATTTTTGGTAATATCTGTTCACTTTGTTATGTAATTAAAAAATATTTAAAGTCATTTCACGTAATTATGTTATGAAATATAAATTATTTCCAGTGTATGTATCCTGAAACATAACAAAAGTCTGTTTCTGTACCTGTTACAGTGCTTTTCAGTATGCAAAGTAATAAGGAAATCAGTGTGCTTCTGAATTCAATGATCCGATCTAGTATTCTGATTGAAATCTAGTGTTCTGAACTGCTGGCCCTCTGTAGCCAGGGGTTATTAGTTCACATTCCATCAGTCTGCATGGGATATGAACTCTGACCCTGCTGATACAAAAGTTTTCAGGTCACAATCACATTGTTCTTATGTTTATCATTAAATGAATTAATGACAGGCACTGCATTCATAGAAACCAACAGGGATCCAATTCTCACCCTGATCGGCAGGAGACACTGGATTACAAGACTGAAAAAAATCACAAAAAAGAAAGGCTTGCCTTAAAAAAAAAAAAAAAAAAAAAGAAAAACTAAACAACCTGGTTATATCCTGTATAGGGTTAACACTGTTTGTGGAAAACTAAAAAACGCTAAACATGTTATGCAGCTGTCCAGGGTACAGTAAATAACACTGTATTGTATATAAAGGGGTCTGGTGCACAAGAATTTTTTTTAGGTAAACATTGTATTCATCTAAGCGACTTGCAGATAAGTGGAGTGTGCCAGCACATTCTCTGTGTGTTTCTGGCAAACTAACTCGAGATTTACAAACACACGCTGACGGACCATTCAACCAAAGGCCTTAAAACATTTCTGTGATTTGCCAGGTCCTGTCAGTTCTGTCATTCCCTTGCATTCATTTTTGTATTTTTTGTTTGAAGTAAGAATTTATCTGGAATTGCACTCCCACTTATTTGATCTAAGTATGTCCTGATTTGCTGTAACTGATTTTAATGTTAAAAAGCCTTTTCTCTTTTACTGTTTAGTTAAAGGGCCTGCAGGTATTATTTGACAACCTATAGTATTATGACAACCTGCTTATCTTTAACCTTAGATGAAGTGTCATGATAATATAATGATATCATGGACTATACTATTATATTGCCTAAACCCTAGCACTAAATGGTGGAAAAGATTGAGATCACTTGTTGAAGTTGCTTCCACACCTTACGAAAGCAGATCTAATTATTGTTAGTCCTATTAACAATTCTAGCTTGTCAGGGCCAGGGTGTTTCAGTTTAAAAGTACTATACCTCTGACATGCTGTGTTACAGACAAGCTGGCATGGTCTAGTGCATAAGTAGAGCTATTGTATTAGTAATAATAATAATAATAATAATAATAATAATAATAATATATAATAATATATAGTATTTTCTTTCATAGTGGACCACCATCACAAAGCACTTTACAGAGGTAGGCTGTGAACTGTGCATTATATGCAGAGTCACTAACAATAGGACATTGATTCAACATCTCATCCGCATGATGGAGCACAAGGAGGTTAAGCGACTTGCTCAGGGTCACACAGTGAGTCAGTGCCTCCACACTGCCACCTTAGTAAATACTTTCCGAAGTGGTTGGCTGACGGCACACACCTTGGAGGACAATGTGTGTTCATCTTCACTGCTCCCAAGTCAGCGTGGGAGTGTTAGCGGTGAGCGAAGCCTAAAAATAACTGGCTGTTCCAAATTGGGGAGAAAATGATAAAAACAACTGCTGACCACTAAATTTCTAAGCTAAAAAAATGTGTATAATTTAAAATAGTAGTTGACCATACAACAATGACATTGGTGAAAACACTATAAAAACACATTTGGTGTACACTAAATATATTGAGGTCTACTGCACTTTGTATTGTAAACATTGAAATATATATATATATATATATATATATATATATATATATATATATATATATATATATATATATATATATATATAGATAGATAGATAGATAGATAGATAGATAGATAGATACACAATACATATTGTATAATATAGATACCTGGAATATATATATATATATATATATATATATATATATATATATATATATATATATATATATATATATATATATATATATACACACACACACTGAAAGACAAATATTTATTTAAGTATTAAAAAAATATTTGTCAGTCAGGGCATTGGCCTACTTCAAATGTAACCTTTTCACTAACATATAAAATAATTTAATAAAAACAATAGCACCAGCATCTTCCAAATCCAACTACACAGTGAGTATCACACAGTAACCTCCCAAACTGAGGTTCGATTAACTTTAAATATATTCTTTTTTTGCAATTTTGACAAGGAAATGGTTATAATATTATTAAATTACAATGATTTTTCCCCTAAGCCTTTAAACTTTAAATTACTTTGAAAAGACATTTCACAGTGGTTGTAACTGACAAAATAATTCCATGAATATCATCTATTGTGCTCTTCCATTCACTATATAGCTCTCTAATAAGCAGTTTTGTAAAAAAAAATAATGTTTTAACAAACATGCATTGACAAAACTAAAATTCTTGATAAGGAAAGCTCTGTTTGCAAGCCTTACATATAATCTTAACCTTTTCTTCTTTCACTTGAAATTGTCCTCAACTCTTATTCATGTTACTAACCAATCAGCTTCCTCTCATGACTGGCATGCTTTTCACTCAGAAACATGCTTTCACCCTGAAGACTGGGGTTAAAATAACTAGGAAATGTACCAGTAACATTATACGTGAAAGAAACGCAAACTAATTATTTTCTTTTTGACCAGTACCAAACATGTATTTTTTTTTTTTTAAATGAAAATAATTACCATGTGCTTCTTTAAAAACTACACATATAACAAAAATGGGCATGCTCGACAGGTAAGTTCTATGGAATTAATATTACCAACAACCACTTTAAGCCACCAGCAAGAAATAATAAATCGGGGAAAAAAGTTTGTCCCATCTGATCCTTGTGATGTGTATGCTCATGACATGGTTGAGAGCCTCTGTTTATTGGAACCACGTCACCCAGATAAGTTCCGCCTGATTCCTGAGGTCATTAATCTTAATGGATGTGCAACAGAGCAGAGATCAGGCCTATAAACACAGCATGGTACTGGTTCTGGCTGTAGGGGATTATGCAAATTGTGGTTGCTAGTGGTTTAAAGCACTTTACAGCTTGGGCTCTTCTAACTTATTTTTTACAAGTAGAGCAAGCAAAATACAATTATAGCCCTTAGCCATACAGTCTTTATTGCGTAATTTCCACATATTTTTTTTTTTTTAAACTAACAAGTAACACACAATAAGACAATCTGAAATACAAGCCCCATCTTACAGCTATTGGTGATGACTGGGTTCTGAAGGAAGACTGTATATATGGTTAAGTATAGGAGGTATTTGCGCAGTGGTGGTTGGTGACCAAAAAAATGGGGAGGCAGAAAAAAGACAGAGGGCTTAGGGGTCGCATTAAACCGTGTGGTGGTACAGAGGTGTGTGTGGGGAATATTGGCTAACAGGAAGGGATTTAAATTCCAAGGGCCAAAATAAAAGGTTTACACTAAAACCCACGAACATAAACAGGACAGCAAAACACAGTAACACGCCTTTATCTTCACCTCTGCCTCCACCTCCAACTTCACCTTCACATCCACTTTCACCGCCACCTCCACCTTCATCTGCACCTCCACTTCCACTTTCCACCTTCACCTTCATCCTTTCACCTTCAGCTCCACCTCCACCTTCCCTCCACTTCCCTCCACTTCCACCTTCACCTCCATCTCCACCTTCACCTCCACCTCCACCTTCACCTCCACCTCCACCTTCCCTCCACTTCCACCTCCACCTCCACCTCCACCTCCACCTCCACCTCCACTACCTCCACTTCCACCTCCACCTTCACCTCCACCTCCACCTTCACCTCCACCTCCACCTTCACCTCCACCTCCACCTTCACCTCCACCTCCACCACTTACCTCCACTTCCACCTTCACCTTCACCTCCACCTACACCTACACCTTCCCTCCACTTACCTCCACTTCCACCTTCACCTTTACCTCCACCTCCACCTTAACCTTCCCACGTGGCACGTGTTTTGACAGGGATGAATATAACCCCCTACTTATGCACCGGCAGGGCTTTCACCCTGCCTCACTGCCACAAGCCCCCAGCAGAGACAGAATCTTTTTATTGTATTCAGATTGACAACATTTTTTCATATTATTATTATTATTATTATTATTATTATTATTATTATTATTATTATTATATTATTATTATTATTATTTATTTATTTGGCAGACACCTTTATCCAAGGTGACTTACAGGTGTTACAGGGCAGTACAGTGTTACAATGCAAGATTAATATTTAAATTCATTATAATTTACAGTAAGTGCAAATAATACTACTAAAATACAATATGAAATAGGGTGCAACAAGTTAGAATTACAACAGGTTATATCTGCAATGATATAATAGTAATGAAACAGTGGATTTGCTGAGGGTCCAGTAACTTGGTGATTAAGTCCAGTGCATAAAAGCAGGAGTAAACCAATAGATCTACAATTGCAGTTTAACAGGGTTACCTGGGTTTGGCTGTTAGACCCATTTTCTCCACTAGCCAACAGAGAAAAGAAAACAGTAGCCCATATAAGTTCATTCTGATATACTTAACCGTTACACACTGCCAGCGTATGTTTAAAAATGCACTGTATACAACATTAATAAAGCCAGCCAATTTCAAGACCATGTCACTAACAAACTTTGCATAAAATATTTTCTAAAGAAAGCTGGTATAGCAGGAGGAATGCAGACAAAAATGAAGCACATCCTACAGACTTAATTTGCTAAACTTAAATAAATGATCAACAAAATAATTATACACCATACAGATGAAAAGAAAGTGAAAGAGTTTATCTGTGCTGGGAGAATAGACAAATACTGATGGGTCAGGTCTAAAATAATATAAATACAACTTCCAACAGACAATAATAGAGAAAAAACAACACTAACAACTAGTAGATTTGTTCCCAGAGAAAGGAAGTAGTATCATAATATGAAACTTTGAAAATATAATCTTTTACTTTTAAATACAATCTTTTACTTTTATAGTCTACTCAAATAATGGGAGGAGTTTAACTGCATTTCGCACAGTGTTTTGTATTAAATAACAAGTTCACAGTAGACTACAACTGAAATTGATGTGGTTTGTTAAACGACTGTCACAGTAAACTCTTCCCAGCCATTACTGACCCAAATTAGCAGTGTCTTTTATACTGCACTTTGCATGTCAATGATATAAAAAACAAAACAAAACATGCAACTGTTTTCAATCTAGTCACTGCCTATCAGCTGTTTGTTATTTAACAAACAGCCTCCACTTTCATTTGAAAGTCGCCAATCCATGGTCACAGGAAGTCATTCTCTTTCTAATTATCCAAGCATCAAACAAACCACGAGGCAGTGTAGACAATAAAGCAAATCTACTCCATCATAAAGGATACCCCAGCACCAGCTGCCTCTAACTGCAGCATACATTCAAACCGATTTTTAAAAAAGTCCTAATGTCCCTGGTCAGTAACTGACAGTAATGTATTAAGCTTGATACTGATAAGCTTGATATTAAGCTTGAATGCTGCCGAAGAGTGGAGAGCAGAGACGGCAGAAGCTGAGTACCAATTTGAAATGGCACATATTTAAGGTTCTAGCCAGAATGTGTTAATGTGACATTATGATTCACTTTGGGCTAATTGTAAGTAGACTAAGATAAAAATATGAGAGACAGATAAAAGAAAACATGCTTAAATTCAATTTAATATTGTATTATCTACATGTTCTACAACAATGTGAAGGTTACAATGCAACAGCATGGTTTGTTTTGTATTACATGTAGGATAAACTATTAGGCTATTCCGATAGATACAGCTATATATATATATATATATCAGTGCCTTGCAAAAGTATTCAGACCTTTCCTATTGTGTCCCACTTTGTGAAATTACAAAATAATGCATTTTTTCAAACTTAATATTTTATTCAAAACTTAATTGCTCAAACTGAAGACTTCTTGGGGTAAGATAAGTCAAAAACTAAAGAGAAAAAACTAAAATATGTTGATTGCATAAGTATTCAGACCTGTCAACTCAATACTTGGTGGAAGCAACTTGGGCAGCAATTACAGCCGCAAGTCTTTTTGGGTAAGTCTCTACTAACTTTGCACACTGGTTTGGTGCAATTTCTGCCCATTCTTCTTGGAAGATTTGCTCAAGCTCTCTCAAGTTGCTTGGGGATCGCTTATGGACAGCAGTTTCCAAGCTTTTCCACAGATTCTCAATAGGATTCAAGTCAGGACTCTGACTGGGCCACTCAAGGACATTCACTTTCTTATTCTTAAGCCACTCCAGTGTAGCTTTGGCCTTGTGCTTTGGATCATTGTCCTGCTGAAAGGTGAATGTTCACCCCAGTTTTAAGTCTTTAGCAGACTAAAACAAGTTTTCTCTAGTATTTGCCTGTACTTTGCTCCATCCATTTTTGACTTCAATCCTAACAAGCTTTCCAGTCCCTGCTGAGGAGAAGCATTCCCATAGCATGATGCTGCCACCACCATGCTTCACTGTAGGGGTGGTGTTGACTGGGAGGTATGCTGTGTTGGGTCTGCACCAAACGTAACACTTGGCATTTAGACCATACAGTTCCAATTTGGTCTCGTCTGACCACAACACCTTTTGCTGCATTTTTGCATGATCACTCAGGTGCTTTGGCAAAATCCTTGCGGGCTTTGAGGTGGCTTATTTTTAGTAATGGCTTCCTTCTTACCACCCTGTCATACAGGCTACTTTTGTGAAGTGTTCTGGATATTGTTGACTGATGCACATTTTCACCCATCTCAGCCATTGAACTCTGTAGCTCTTTCAAAGTTGTCGTTGGCCTCACAGTGGCATCTCTCACCAGTTTCCTCCTTGCCCGGCTGTTCAGTTTGGAGGGATGGCCAGATCTAGGCAGTGACTGCGTGGTACAATGATTCATTGTACCATTGTACCTTCCATTTCTTGATGATTGAGTAGACTGTGATCACAAGGATTTTCAGAGACTTCAATATTTTTTGTACCCTTATCCTGATCTGTGCTTTTCAATAACTGTATCCCTGACTTGCTTTGAAAGCTTCTTGGTCTTCATGGTTGAGTCTTTTCTTGAAATTCACTACCTGACCAAGGAACCTCACAGAGACAGGTGTTTTTTTTCTGAAATCATGAGAACCACTGATACTGAACGCAGACAGAGGCCACTCAACTAATTGTGTGGCTCGTTAAGGTCTTTTTGCTCACCTGAATTAATTTAGGTTTGCCACAGTAAAGGGTTTGAATACTTATGCTATCATGACTTTTCCATTTTTATTTCATACTAATTATATATATATATATATATATATATATATATATATATATATATATATATATATATATATATAGTGCCTTGCAAAAGTATTCAGACCCCTGACCAATTCTCTCATATTACTGAATTACAAATGGCACATTGAAATTTCATTCTGTTCGATATTTTATTTTAAAACACTGAAACTCAAAATCAATTATTGTAAGGTGACATAGGTTTTATGTTGGGAAATATTTTTAAGAAAAATAAAAAACTGAAATATCTTGCTTGCATAAGTATTCAGCCCCCACAGATTAATATTTGGTAGAGCCACCCTTTGCTGCAATAACAGCTTTAAGACTTTTGGGGTAAGTAGGTACCAGCTTTGCACACAGTGTCGGAGTGATTTTGGCCCATTCTTCTTGGCAGATTTGCTCCAGGTTGTTCAGGTTGTTTTGATGTCGTTTGTGGACCTCAATTTTCAAATAGTGCCACAGATTCTCAATGGGATTGAGATCAGGACTTTGACTGGGCCACTGTAGGACATTCACCTTTTTGTTCTTGAGCTACTCCAGTGCTGCTTTGGCCTTGTGCTTGGGATCATTGTCCTGCTGAAAGGTGAATTTCCTCCCAAGCTTCAGTTTTTTAGAGGACTGAAGCAGATTCTCTTGCAGTATTTTCCTGTATTTTGCTCCATTCATTCTTCCTTCAATTGTAACAAGATGCCCAGTCTCTGCTGATGAGAAGCATCCCCACAGCATGATGCTGCCACCACCATACTTCACTGTAGGGAAGGTGTGTCTTGAGGCATGGACAGTGTTAGGTTTGCGCTACACATAGCGCTTTGAGTTTTGGCCAAAAAGCTCTATCTTGGTCTCATCTGACCACAAAACCTTTTCCCACATCGCAGCTGGGTCACTCTCATGCTTTCTGGCAAACTCCAGACGTGCTTTCAGATGGTACTTTTTGAGTAACGGCTTCTTTCTTGCCACCCTCCCATACAGACCAGTGTAATGCAGAGCTCTTGATATGGTTACTCCAGTACTCCACTCCCAGCCACTGTGGGAGCTCCTTCAAAGTGATTGTTGGCCTCTCTGTGGCTTCTCTCACAAGTCTCCTTGTTTGAGCGCTGAGTTTTGAGGGACGGCCTTTTCTTGGTGGTGCCTGGGTGGTGTGAGGCAGCTTCCACTTCCTGGTTATTGATGCAACTGTGCTCACTGGATATCCATACACTTGGATATTATTTTGTACCCTTTCCCTAATCTATGCATTTGTATTACTTTATCTCTAACTTCTGCAGAATGCTCTTTGGTCTTCATTTTTCTTCAGATTCACAGTCTTACCAATGATCCTTCAACAGTGGGGTTTCTATCCAGAAAATGTGACAGCAACTTTAATGGTTCGCAGGTGGAGGCCAATGGTAAGGTAATTGTGTCCTCGTTAGGGCAATTTCTTTCATCGGTGCAAACTGGGAGCTTCCACAGCACAGGGGTTGAATACTTATGCAAGCAAGATATTTCAGTTTTTTATTTTTCTTAAAAATATTTCCCAACATAAAACCAATGTCACCTTACAATAATTGATTCTGAGTTTCAGTGTTTCAAAATAAAATATCAAACAGAACGAAATTTCAATGTACCATTTGTAATTCGGTAATATGAGAGAATTGGTCAGGGGTCTGAATACTTTTGCAAGGCACTATATATATATATATATATATATATATATATATATATTATATATATATATATATATATATATATATATATATATATATTATATAAACATATATTATATTATTATATAACATGTGTATATATATTATTCTAAATTGAAACTAAATTATTTAGGGATATTTTCTTTTATCTAGTCTCTCTAATTTTTCTCCCTGCCGTCACCAGTGGCCACCCACAATGGGTATGCTAAATTAGAATTTTTCCAACACAGTATTTTTGCTTCTGATTAGTTAGTAAAGAGGGTGTAACACTGGGGAATACCATGTGCTGTCATCTCATGTTTTCCACCCACAATTCTGGCAAATTACCCTGGTTTACCTAGTAAATGAGGCCTTGTATTTTTTATTTTTTTTAAATGTTTTAAATCATTCCATGGTGCAAACATGTCTAACATATGTGCACACTATAAAACATGTTTTGATATTTTATTCCACCCCCCCCCCCCCTTCCCCCCCTTCTCCCCGCCGGATCCCAAATTTTATTCCCTCACTGCAGAAATACCCCACATAGCTCAAGAGACCAGAAGTTTCAGTAGGCATCCTTCGAGCCCACGAACAAGCCAATTTTCTTAGGTGAGCTTACTAGGTGCCTGGCAGGATGAGGAGAAACAGTCCGTTCATGTTTGACCTCCTATGCTCCCCTGGCTGGATGACTCACCCTGCGCACCACACCACTGTGCTTTTACCAGGTAAGCCACTCTCTGACCTTGGCATTTTTCTTTATTGCTGCACTATATTTTGTTTGAAACAAGAAAAGTAGCAAGCATTGACTTGTGAAGTCTTTGGGCTTCTGCGAGATGAGGGAGGGGAGGCTGGGGATGGGTTACCTCACCAGACTTCATCAACCCCTACTGGTCAGGCAATGACGATCCAGATAGAAATTTCATAGGCTGGACCTTGTCTCCAGTGGTCAAAGGAGCCAAGAAGCATGCAGTGTATCCTCTAGCTACATCAATAATACAAATGCTAGGCTGTCAATGGATTGTTTATTCTACTTGTTTATCCAAACAATCACAGGATAACAGGATTTGGAATCCCAATGTAAATGAATAGCAGAGAAAATCAACTTGTCATATAATAAGTCAATTTGTGAATTTACTTATTGGACCTTGTTTTCCACAGTGGGCAAATTGCCCATATATCCTATATGGTGTTGGGTAATTTGCCCGCAATTTTCACATAGTGGAAAATATAGGCCATTGTTTAATTCTACCAATTATAAATATTAAGAATAATTACTGCATCTTAGTGTTTATTTTTTTTATTGTTTCAAATGTCCCAATTTTAAACTTGGTCACTGTTGTTTCTGTTTTCTAAATCATTGATTATTAGTGTCTCAATCAAGATATTTATAACATTTGGAGAATAGTCAATAAAAACACATTTTTCCTTCTGGAGTTAAATATTGTTGAATGTAAGTTCAAAGAATGTAAGTATTCAAATGATAAGCTTCTTCTGAACATTTATGGCCCTTCTTGGTTGTTAAAACTACCTACCACAGACATGCAAATGGAGCCCTTTCAATTTTATTATATAGGGCATTCCTTTGTGAATAGTTGCTTCTGGTCAGTGTTAAGCAGGATACCAACTAAGACATGAATTGAAACAAGGTGGAAATACAATTACTAAGAAAAACAGAATGGGACATTGATAGAAACTGCAATGTCATTATTGTTATACCTCTTTAAAGTCATTCAAATGAGGTGTGAGGTTCTTTGATGTTGTGAAGTAAATTGGGTGGAAGTCTTGTTAAAAAGCTAGTTTGCAAGCCATACTTTCACTTGAGGATGTAGGAGCTGAGATGACGAAGAACTTAAAGTTATTGCACTACATACAGTTGCTATGAAGGATTTTAGGACTCAATTTACTGGAAGCTTTAAAAATGTGTTAAAAAAGGAAAGTATGATTCACTTTCAGTTACACATTCTTTAAAATACAACATTTCACGTGGAAAAAAGGTTTGATGACCTTAATCTCCACCTTTTACTGTAATTACAGTTCATGAAAGTATCATCAAGTTAAAACGAACAGCACTACACCTATGTTTTAACAATAAAGCAGGATGTAAAAACTTTATTAAGTCTAATTCAAACAGAGAAGCTAAATGCCTTTTTTTCAATAATAATAATAATAAAAAAACTCCTGTGATGTATTGAATGTTGACGAAAACAACCATGTACTCAAAGTTGCTGAACAACTTATTCCTCACTCTGCTTGTGTATTTTGCAAGACAGTGAAAATTTGAAATATTAATACAGCACAAATAAATACCTTAACATTAATTTGAACATGTTGGGTTCATAAACACAGCTTATGAATGGAGCCTTTTATTCTCATTTTATCAAACTAGTTGTAAACTGCATTTGAATAGTTAGTGTTTGTTATTAGATAAATCTCAGAGGTCTATTTTTCAGGTAATTGGAAATTAAAAACATTAATTAGTACCTGTGTCACATCCAAAATGTAGGTCTGGCACAAAACAAGCAACAAAACACTTCATAAAGATTTTCTTAACCACTACAAAAGATTGTGTTTCCAAAAGCAGCTACAGAGCTTTTAACTTTGTCTTGACTGCAGGGGTTAGAATCCATAAAGACATTGTATCACATAAATTATAACATTGTAAAAACCATTGATCACATTCTCAGCTGCAAAATAGTTAGAGTTGTTACAATGGTTGAACTGGCAGTGGCATGGTTTGGGGATTGTATAGCTTTTTTTAAAACTAGTAGTACATTCAGAAATTGTTAGACCCAGTCAGATTTGTTTGAAAGTCAATGAATCAGGAAATTCCTACACAATCTCAGCTAAGCAGTTCCCCCGGGCTAGGCTCAGAGAGAGATCATCCATGGGCCTTAATCAGCAGATATGGAGACTTTGACAATAGACCCTTTCTACAAACAATGGTCAGCCTTAAGACTGTCATCAGACCTAATGACTGCAAACAGAGCACCTCTGCTTCCATTGGGATACAACGTATATTGAAAGTGTGCTAGTTAGGGCAGTCTGCCTACGTGTCACTGAAAGAGCTATGCCGGTCCTCCAATGGGCTCCCAGTGAAAGGTGTTATTATAGAACTGTAACAGTAACTCCAAATGGAAACATTAGGTAATACTCAGAAGTCCAGAGTTAAGCTTGCCAAATGTGTAAAATGTACTCAAGTTACAGGGCTTGTGGGACTTTAGAACAACTACTCTACAAGCTGCAGACTTTGTTCAATTGAAGATAAACAGAATTACTGAAGAAAATGGTCTGCTATTCCCCCAAATACTGCCTATAATAATGTTCAGTAAGTAAGCTACCTTTTCATCTGCACCCCAAAAATAAAGGACCATTCATTGAAGAGTGTTGATGTGTTTTACCCAGGCGGGGGGGTATTGGAGGTGGGAAGACACCATGTGACAGCAGTCAGAGCACCGTTTCAGTAGTTTAAGGATTTACTCAGACAAGAAAAAGGCCTTGAGAACACTGTAAGTCCATAATGGTGAATTCAATTAGCATTTCATCTGGGAGTCATGCAGCAAATCATATCAATCAAAAAAGGACAGCCAGCCAAAGTGAAACAGTCAGAAAGTACTTTTACCGCAGACTTTCAGGGCCCTATTCACAAAAGTACTTGCCGACTGCCGTCATAAAACTAATTTAGTTTAAAACTAATAAAAGTCATCCATATTGCTATTCATAAAATTATCTGAGAATACGGGTCGGCATTGCAAAGTACTTTATAAATGGGTATACAGTCATTCAAGAATAAAAAGTTGCCTCTTTTTGATGAAATCAACAGCATTATTAATGTTCCCTGGTTGCCATCAATTACTGTTGCAAAAAGAAAAATGGAATCCACCAACAATACTACCAAAACCAGAGTCTGCAGCTGCCAGTCACGAGCAGTTTGCAAAACCTGATTCCATCACATCCACCAAAAACAAAGGACATGTGATAATTTAGAAAACAAAAAGTCTTTAAATAAAGATTGTGTTTTCATTTTGTATGGCAACGCTGGTAAACACATTTCCATATGCACACATAAGATTTCCATTCTTAACTGCAGGACCCCAAAAAATAAAATAAATAAATAAATAAACAAAAAACACAGTAGGAGGATGTTTGAATAATACTGTAATTTTAATAATAATAATAATAATAATAATAATAATAATAATAATAATAATAATGATGATGATGATGATGATGATGATGATGACTTTAAATGTTAGTGAAAACTTACTTGAGAATGTATAAGAGTTAATATTAAGAATTATATTTTAATAATAATAATAATGAACATATAATAATATTACTACAACCTTAATAAACCCTTGCTTAAAGCAGGGAATCAATCAGGGGCGAGTTTATGTTTATGAATCAGTGAAAGTTTCACGCTGTATTGCACACTACACAAAATGGATCATTTTGTGGTGCGCAAAAAAATAAAAAAAATAAATAAAAAGACTGTTCAAGGCCTTTCACTGAGGCTCGATCAGTGTTTTTTGCAATTCCAAGCAAGCCAAATTTCCCACCAACTGCATCAACAGCACTGGTATACTATATATGAACATAGAAATAAATAGGTTCACACAGGCATATTCCTCCAATCTGTTTACTGTGAACACAGGTAAAATAAATAAAAAGAAAAGGACTGCTGTCAGCCGCGGATCACAGCAAAGAAATAAGAATAATAAAACTCTTTATTCTCTCACTTGCTCTCCTCTTCACAGCACTGTTTCAAAATGACTACGCCAGAGAATATGTTCTTGTATGAGTATATATTTATATTAAACATTTTCCTTTCAAAATACAGTGTTAATCACGGGTATGTCAAACTGTATAACAAGTGTAGCAAGTGTAGTAATAAAATATTGTCGTTAGTTTAGAATTGACTGTAGAAAGCTTTCAATAGTTCACTCTTATAAATAGTAAGTTGATGCTCAGGACTGATAAAAACTTTATGCTAATGAGGTAATCATTAACCTTTCAATCAATTTGTTAAAAACATTCCTTCATTTCGACAGGTGTTATGCCTTTATGAATAGACCCCATGTATCCCAATTTTTAAGTCTTAACCCTAAAATCAGATTGTAGTATTGCTATTTGGTACCCTGGTGGGACAGCCAGCAGTAGAAGCATCTTTAGTTTTCCCCAGAGGTTTAAATTGTCCTACCCTTAATTAGATTCAGGTCCATTTTATCTGCTCCCCTTTTTATTGTGAATTTTAGATTTCAACTTTACAATTTCCTCATTTAGAAAATTCTGTGAAGATACAACACTTCAAGAGTCCTCTCTCTCTGTTGGTCCAAACCTCATGGTTTCTTTTCTAGGCAAACTCCACTGAACAAAAGCCATAACAGCCTGTTTTACTAAAACTGTAGGATAGATAGAGAACACAAATTCAAAGTTGAAATAAATAGCGAAGGGATTTACTTTAGTTACTTCTTTTTTAAGCGGCCTTAAAGTAGGCCTACTTTTTTTCTGGTAGTTATAAAACAGCAAATAGTTAAACATACAATAAACAGTTTATATGAATCCATTACTTCACCTTCAGCTGAGCTTCATGCAATGAAGTAGAAATGTGGAGTAAACCATCTACACTTTGATTGTGTATATCATCAAACAAGCCGAAAGCTACTTCTCACCTTACCTGCCAAGTAATTAGGAGCAGGTGAATAATTACCAGCGTCAATGCACCTGTATGTCACACAAACCCCTTGGGAACACCCCTCACTCTCAGCGAGGCCTAAGTCATCTTCTTTGCTGTCCTGTTAAAGAACCCCTTTGTCCCCAGCCTTTATAGCTCTGCTTCACATTAACACACACCATGAAATTAATTCTTTCTCTTTTTCATACACCTCGTATGATGGCTGATTCTAATCTAAAGCCCCGTGCCATGCAGTTATGCAGATAATTGCAGAGGACTGAATTATGAATATGCGAATACCAGGTTTACTGAAACCAACACCAATCTGAACTAGAGCCCAGTGAAGTGCACAATAATGCAGGAGGATCACTGAACTATTAAATGACATGGGTATTAAAAGCTCAAGCAGGCTTTTATCAATAGCCTTTTTCCCTCTTCTCTTTAATTTTACTTTATTGTTATTCAAATAATTTGTATTGAATTCTTCTTTTATTTCATAAAGAATATGTTGTTTTCCATATTCAAGTATAATTTATTTTCACTGTGCAGAACCTTATTTTCCCACTGGTGCTTGAGCCCCAGAGCACTCACAGCCTGGTTTTTAAATGAACTGACTATTGCTCACCAATACTGTATTGGTATAAGAAAAGTGTGTTTTTAAAAAAGTAATTTCAGCTTCCAATCACTTAAAATATGCTGACAATAATGTAAACAACACCAAGCTACAGACAATGAGTCCCAAGCTTTAAACTTGTTATCGATAAGAGCTCAACTTTGTTATGAATGCTGTGTTATTATGTTTTAAGCAACATACTATGATAGTGTTCATTATGGTAATTGTCTGTTTATTAGTTTTAAAATGTTTAGTAAAACGTGACCTATTGTTAGACCTGTTAGTACAACCGGCCCCCTTTGCTAATAACATCTTTAACACAGGTCATACCAAGTACAAATCTCCATATTTTTGTAAAATTACTTTACACTTGCTTCTAAAGATGCAACACGTTTCAGTAAATTAAAACGATACAATTTGCATCCCGCGCAGAGGGAGAACACAAACGTAAAACACCATTAAGTGGGGTTGGCATTGCAAGGGAGATTTGACAGTTCCGATGGAGTGACAGTTTTCTAAGCATTATTTGTGCATGCTTATTCACCATTGCTACACTCTGTTATAAAATTGACTTGGTTGCATTTTTTTTTTAATTATTCATCATTTAATCATAAAATCTAAATTTACTAGATTAAGTATGATACTATGCCTCCTGGGCGCTGCCAATAGTGTCACACAATTTTGCGTGTCAAACAATCATTTCAGTTGTATTTAACGTGGTGTATATCGTGTTTTGAGGACAAAGGGCTCTGAACATCAGAAAGTAGGCACTATGAGATGATCCTGCCGAATATCGCGTTTTGCATCTAAACACACTCTCTCTCTCTCTCTCTCTCTCTCTCTCTCTCTCTCTCTCTCTCTCTCTCTCTCTCTCTCTCTCTCTCTCTCTCTCTCCTATATATATATATATATATATATATATATATATATATATATATATATATATATATATTCCCGATTGTGGAGCTGCATCTGTGCCATATAAAAATGTGAGAAATGTCATCTGTCTGTGTGTCTATCTGTCTGCGGTTATTGTTCTTATACAGTTCTACAGTTATAAAACGCTGTGAATATGGTTTATATTTTCTGCACTCTTAAGGATAGTTCATACACTAGTACAGCCAGGTGGTCCATCAGCTTCATCGACTCACTCATATGTGCTCGTGGGTTGCTTTGATCTCCCTATGAGATTCAGATACAAATATGCCCTGTATAAAGCTAATTTGATACAAATCATATGCTTCAAGTTTGAAATGTATGCCTTGTTTCAGTATCAAACAATAATAATGAGAAAGTGTCTTCTAATTCAATTAGATAACTCCTCTTAGCACTTCATGGCGGTGGTTTTCTTTGCTGGTCCTAGGTGGGGATTTATTTATTTATTTATTTTTGCTTGGGTCAAGGCATATAGTAAAGACTATATAAATGTCAATTGCTCTGGATAAAAGCATCAGCCAAATCAATTAATATGACATATTTTTCTGGCTTGCTATTTATTAATTTATTTATACATTTATACTATAAACATTAATTTCTACATTTATTTAAAAATATTTATTACTATATGTATTCCTCTGCATTTTTTAAATCATTTATTTATTTCTACCTAATAAATAATTCCTTTATTTATTTTTAATTAAATGAGGAACTACAATTTATCAGAGATCAGAGATTTAGACAAGGAAGCTACATGCCACTCGTGTACAATTCCATTCTATGGTATCTACCAAACAGGAAACTGATATGTTCAAACAGGAAATAGAGCATTTCTAGAATCAAGCAGAATGTTCAGGTTTTCAGCAAACGCTGTTCAGGCATGGATGTAAGCTTAAAAAATTAATGCATTTCAACAACTGCGCAGTGGCGCAGTGGGCTAAGGCTGTGTGCTCTGCAAGCACATCATGCTGTAAGTTCAAGCAAGAATGTTTCTTATTTACAGCAAAACTCTTGGAGCTGTATAGAGACTCATGGTAGTTTCAAACAAGTTTTTCTAACTTGTATGAGGAACTAGCTTTCCTCTCAATAACTGCAATGCACTTTCATAACTGCTAATGCTAATGCTTATTTATTAATAATAGTTGGCTAGAGTAAAAGTACCTGTTCCTGTGAATTATCATATTAAAAGACATTGTAATATATCATAGGATCAAAAATGTTTATGTTAAAGTAAATCAAACTGAACACATTTTTTACAAGGAAATATTGTTTTTCCATGTGTGGAGGGAGCCAAAAACTTTGTTTTGTTCATATATGGTAAATCAAGTTTCTTTTCATAAGTGTGAAGTTTTACTTTCAAAATGTATGTGTAAAATATACAATCGCGTCACATAACAGCACGTATGTAACACACAAGTTACTTGTTAGTTTTCCCCACATTGTCTTCTTAGTTGTATCCCTAAGTTGACACTATTTTTAGGTGTTCAGCAGCTACCCTGTGATTGTGTTTGTTCACTGATATCACCTGCTTGGAGGAGGTTAGTTTGGAAGGCAAAGGCATACCTGCGAGCCGACTTTAAAATCATTCAACTGAACATGATAATTATATTTTTTGGTCAACACTTGGTGGTACTGAAGGCATAAACACTTGTGGCAAAATATGGTATCAAAATCCCTTCACAGGGCAAAGTCTGGCTGCTCCTGTTTTGTGACCATCTGGCATCCCCTAATCAAGGGATAAAGATCTTTGGGCCCATACAGTTTTAGTAACATTGGTAGTAACTCCAACGTATACAAATGCAACATTCATTTGAAAGCCTTTTACAAGTATACACTTTTCTGTATTTCGTTAAGACACCCTCTAACTTGCCATGAGGGACTTACAGTACATATACTTGTAACATTGTAAAATAGCAAGAGACAACTTAGGGATTGCAGGGAATAGTAGCTGTTCTGTTCTGAGTATGTTCTTGTTAGTCTTATATTGTTACAATTACTTTTGTTTCTCTGTGAGAATTTAGCTTTAACTATTTGATTGCTTCAAAATAAGCAGTGTCAGGTGTCAGGTTCTACTAACTCCTTCCAAGTCCATAGACGAAAGGCTCTTCTTTATGCCAGTATCTATAGGGGGCATCAAATTACCCTGCCGGATTTCTTGTCATTTCTCAATTTTAACAACAGCCAGTCCCTTCACAAAAAAAAGAAAACTTTTTTTCAGGGGTTTCATTAAATCGTCCACTATGCCACCCCCACAGCCTAATGCATTAAACTCTAATATTTGTACACTTTATTATAAATATCATTTAGCCCGTTTTCTTTTGGAAAACATATAGCTAACTTCAAGGTTTCCACAGCCCCACTCCTTGTTCCTCCTTCCACTTTTTTCTATGCTCTTTCTTGTTTTTGTGCTATCAGAACCATGTTTATTTCTCAACTTCTTTATTAATCTGATAGGTATCTGTACTATCTAAACTTTTTTCTTTTTTTTTCTAAACTTTTTTTTAGGGCTAACGGGAAACGTGTGCTTTAAATTAAAATAATGAAATCAACAAGATGTAAAAAAATAAAATAAATTGGAAGCTGACAATAGGGACCTGCATGGTCACCTTCACCTTCATTTATTTATAACATTACCCAATAAAGACATTCCCTCAAATATTGATCAACACAAGTTTCTAAAAGTTTTATACTTGAGTGCTTAGAGATCAAATACAAATTAAAAAAAAAAGACATCACATAGGGAAACGCACCTGCAGGCTCCACTTGATTAAACACAGTTTAATAACAGGAAAGGGATCTGCCAGTTACAAAGGTTAAAGGATGTAAAATTAAATTGATTGACCTCAGCCATCGCTCATATGAATTGTGCCCTGTTTAATAAAAACAGATCAAATGTGAACTCTTCATTAGTTCCAGACTAAACAGTACAATACCTAGCAGCCAAGTTAATGTCCTCAACAGCATCACTAATTCTCATTACAACATTGTTGTGTGTTCCTCATTGATTTTGCCATCTGTTTGACACCAAGGCTGGTAAACAGTGCAGGAAGTGGTGCGAAAATGATTACCGATTGTAAAAATCACAGTGTAAACGGGGCCGTGACAATGGGCATCTCTGGTATGAGAAAAAGAACAACAGAAGGCACAGCTGTCTTAGGACATTAGTAGTGATGGATGGAGGTACCCATAACATGAACAGTATTTTCAGCAGTTACTCATTATGTTTCAAAAGAATATTCAGCCTAGGAGGAGGGGCAAATCAATTCATTTTGTATATAATTGGGTATTATAAAAGTGTCTTGGTTAATCATTAACAACAACCTAAATAGATACTTATGTTCTGAACAAGGGGCATCTGATCCTTTGAAGTAGGCCACCCAGTCAAAAACTATGTTGATCATACACAGCTACTATAAACTTTACCGAAGGATCACATACTAAAGGATGTAAAAGTTGAATGAAGGCCAAACAATTCTCATGGGTCCGTATAACAAAACTGGGAAATCATGTTTATCTGAACCCCTGCCCTTGAATTAAAAAAAATAATAAATAACCTTTTGAAAAATGAAAAAAAGTCAACATTATTTTTAAACAAAATGATATGTAATTATTTTATTTGCACAACTCTAAAATGAAACACTTGGTTTCTAAAATAAACAGATTTTAAAACTACCAAGATATGTAATTGACTGCAAAGCAAGTAGATTAGCATAATCTTGCATGTTCATTAACACTGCTTGTACAACATGTCTTATGCTTTTATATAATTTCCCACATTTTCTGGATACTTTACAGTTAACAGTATTTTCACTGTGATCTGAAAGTGAGCAACTTTGAAATTGTATAATTTTCTTCCTTTTGTAGTATTGTGTTGAGGCACAACAAATGGAACACAGTACTGTCCACAATCTGAAACTCTCTTATACACTTAGGAAGACACTTCTTAGACAGAAACGTTCAAAAATAGCTACTAAACTATCCAATCACCACTCCAATTTTGACTACACCACTTCAATTTTATAAATCCTCTAAATTGATAAATTAATATCCCCCCCAAAAAGAGTTTGGATTCGACACAGGTTCTTTCATTTGTAAGGAGGGGCAGCAAAAAACACAATCACAAGTAGACAAGGGTATCTAAAAAGGGCATTACTTATTCACAGCATGTATTACAATCAAAAGCATATGACATTGATCTAGAAATAAGTTGTATATAAATTGCTAATACAAGTTTAGAAGTTTCACTTATGCTGATATGTAGTGCCAACACTCATGACTAATTAACCATTGCTGGTATTGTGCCTCAATAGTTCTCCATCATTTACATGCCAAATAAATTCTAAATAACATAAAACATGTATACTTTCATTACTCTATTTCATGGATGCATTTTCTAGTCAGAGAACAAGTTATTTTCATTGTAAATCCTCTCCATTACATGAACAGAATATATTGAGAAAGTCAGACACACGCATAATTATCTAGTTTCTAGTGCTACTCAGTTCACTGTGTAATTAGCACATTATACCACACTGTCAGTTATCATTTTACGAGAATAATTAGAATTGATATATACTGTTCTAAGAAAAACATGCCCTATAATTAAATGTTTTATTGTGAGTAAGCCTTAACTGTTTGGGCTGGGACAAAATAATAACCGGTTTGTGTTTTGTTTGATGTCAAACTGCTCTGTAGAACACCTAAGTCTCTGATGTATGTGATGTCTGCACTCTGTAAATCCAATTCTGCCTATTTTCAATTTACATCATTTGTAATCGGTAATCATAAAAGGAATTTATTGGAAGCAAGGTACTTTTGAAATAAGTATACATTGTTTGTTTGATTATTGGTGCTACCTTTTGTCAGCTCACTATGCTTTTTTTCCCTACTGTTAAAAATAAATGTCAGTTTTACCAAAAAATAAAATGTTGGAAACAGGCTTACAGATGAATAAAAATCAGTGTATTTTGAATATATAAAAAATATAAAAAATGATCATTAGTCTGCTTGAGTTTTTCTTCTTTTTCTGGCAGAGGAGTTTTCAATGAATTAATGTATCAATGAGCCGAAGACATTTTTCATTGTTATTCTTTGCTCATCAAACTATACTACAAATACCATGTGACCAAAACAAAGACGAAACTCTCAGAGGTCTGAGGAGATGTAAAGGGAAGAGGGGTCCGACTGTCTAACTGGGAGGGTTAGGAGGGAGAAAAAAGAACTTCAGAAGAAAGAAACTGTTCCACTTCATCTAGCAGCACTGCAATACATCACCCCAATTAAATCAGGGCCAATACATGATGGGACGAGTTAAGTGAAATTCATGAGCCCTGAATGCTTCTGAATGAATATGCCAATCAGTATCAGTGCCATCCATTCAACCGGTATTACTCCATGGTGATGACAATGAGCTTGAAACCAGCTATTGTTGTCATCAGCTGTGTAGTAGTTACAATTGTTCATGCATGCAAAAGTCTGTGAGCATTTAAATTCTTCCCCACAACAAGGAACTATCTACTTGTAAGAAAGTTTTTACCCATTTAAAAAAAAAAAAAAAAAAAACATCAAATTATTTACATTCTGACACAAAAGGATGGGCTATCAACCATATTAAAAAATCTATTCTTGAAATGTAATTTATACTATGCATTAATTAAAGGTAACAAAAAAAAGAAACTAAGTTTTTTTTAGGAAGTAAACAAGCACATATTTAAAATGAAGGCATTAGCTAATAAGGTTAGTCTGTGCTTCTTAAAATTTTGGATTATCCATTGCAAAGCAACAGAATGAAAAACATCTAAGGATCTGAGGATTGACTTATTTTACTTTGCTGTTTGGTGTTTTTTTTTTTTGTTTTGTTTTGTTTTTTATATACTTGTCACTGATTACTTCATATGTAATTGTTCTTCATTTGGCACTGTGTTGTGAGGTGATTTCTGAAAGAGGCAATTTTTCATTTTTCAGCTCCACTATATATATATATATATATATATATATATGGTATTATATATATATATATTTTATATATATTATATATATAATATCTAATCTAATATTGCATGTATATATAAACACATTTGCATCAAAGTGTAAAATGAAAAATGTAGTTTTTGGCTATGATTTTGTTGTATAATGTTAAATATATTTGGAAAAAATGAGGCAGGTAAAACAACAACAAAAAAAAAAAACTGTAGGAAAAAATAAATATTTCATTGGTTAGTTGGGCATTAGTTTTGTTTTCAGATCACCAAAAGTTAAATCAGGGCTTACCTAACAACAACAGGGTGGTTGGTAACCTTGCATAAGATTACTTTAATCCCTGTCTCACTTTATCTTTAGAAATAATTAACCCACTGTTGTTTCATTCATCTACAAAAGTTATTTTGCAATTATTTTTCTGTGTTTTTTTAAACTTCATACAAAAGACAAACATTTTTTTTCCTGTACTTTATTTCCTTGAATGACAATGATATTCTCTGCCAACTCTCTCTCTTATTTGTACTGCATTACTTATTCAGTTGTTTAAAGTAATTACTAATGACTAATAAAATGTATCTAAGAAACATAACATAATTGCATATTTGTAACGCAATACAACTTGTATGTCTGCATACAACTCATTTCAGTATGTATGTTTGAAGTGGCAATATAGAAATTAACATTTCAACACAAATGAGCAGCCAACTGTCATTTGAATGGTTATTAGAATTGGAAAAAAGGCTCCAGTAGTGCAAGTTGGCAATCAAGAATGTTAATTACATTTTGTGCCAGCTTTTCAGTTAACCCTTTGATCTGTCAGTACTGGCTGCCTGACACAAGAAAGACAAGTTCTTAATGCTTCTGTTTCATCTGAGTGGTCACCTGAACATGTGCTTAAAAAATCAGGAGCTGGTCAAGTGCCTCACTTTTTTTTTTTTTTTTATTAAGTTAGGCAAATGACCAAGACTTTACAAAGATTTACAGGTAACAGATGACTAAATTCAATTCAGTTTCGATAGATGATGCCGTCAGCTGAACTTGAAAGCTGTCAAAGACATGGGGCACATTCTGCTGGGGTGGTCCCTAATTGCGCTCTTGAACAGCTGGTGCCCACAATAACTTCCTGCTACAGCACTTATTATAACTTGGTCCAGTTGTCATGTGCATAATGTACCCTTGAGTCACATTGAGTCACATTTTTGTGAACATACATTACCTTTTTCTTTTTGATTTTGCTCCTTTAGCTACACAGTAGTCTTTCTTTATATATATTTGCATTGAGGGTCCTGGTTTTGCTTCCGTAAGTTAGAACTGGCAGAACACATTGGCCAAAGACTTTCCTCTTGAGGCATAAGGGTAGTTTCCCTGTCAGAACCATCTGAAATCATTCCAGCCCATTTTTGCTTTTTTGTTGATTTTGCACATTTGGTTCTCCGTTGCCTGGACCCTCAACGCAAAAATGACTTAAAAATGGAAAGATGCATGCTGGGAATAACAAGAAGAGATAGGAAGAGGTAGGAATGGATAAGAGCGCAAACAAAAGTATGTAATGTTATTATAACAGCGAAAAAAACTGAAATGGCAGTGGGCTAGACATGTAGCATGAAGAACAGACCATTGCTGGACCAAGGAGATACTAGATTGGATCCCAAGAGATATAAAGCGACCAAGGAGAAGACCTCCAGGAAGATGGCAATGAAATTAGGAAACACACCGGAGCACCGTGGATGATTGATGCAGCAGACAGACGCGGCAGACAGGCTTTGTGGAAGAAACGTGAGGAGGCCTTCATCCATTGAAAAAGGCTGAAGATGATGATATATAGGTTTTAGATTTATTGGAAAGTCAGAAGTCAAACATATTCAGAGCAGCTGGTACAGCAATCTTGTACTTTTTTGTGGGGAGAGATGCGTCTATTCATAAAAATAAAAAATATTAGCCTACCAATATAGTAATTTAGTCTGCGAGTTACCATATATAGCTCAGTGCACCAGCAATTGAGCCTCACAGGTACTGATGTTAATACCTTTTAGCATAGTCCAAAAAATCACTATAGTTGAACTTAATTCTGAAAATTGTTTTTGATGAGCATCAGGTCTCACGGGAAAATAACTATTTATAACATATTTAAAATTGTACCAATTTAGTGTCTCTTATGTGTAACCTGTACAGTTGTGTGTGTTTTTGCAGCTATTACTGTTTAGTTTCAAAGCCTTGTAAGGTTTGATTCAACTATGCAATAATAGAAACCTTGTGTTTCTGTCAAAATGTCACTTGTCCACAAATAAATGATATGTATGGACTGTTAAAAGCCAAGTAATCTTGCAGTTATTTACCAAAGGTTGGAGATTGTTAATTGGTCCTAATGTATTCTTATGCTGGTGGTATATTGTGTTTTTTACATGAGCTTTGAACCTCTACTTTAAATCATTTCACAATTTTAAAGCAAATGCAAATCCAAAGCCAACTGTTCAGAGACACTACTGTACGCAATAATTGAGCTCTTCTTCTTGCAACTTATTTTTCTTTTAGGTGTCACAGTATACTATTTGTTTTCTCTCAGTTTATTTTGGTACATTTCCAGTTCTGTTGTCAATACGATGGCTCATTAAACATCCCTGTGAGATATTGACTTCATACAGTTTCCAAGTAATGTTGTTCAACTCCCCAGCGATGTTATTGAAGCTGGCACCCTGGGATCCTTCAATGGTGCTTGATAAGATTCTGGGATCAATAAGCTACTAACAACCAAATGAGCAAGATGGGCCAAATATATGATGTTGGCCCCTATGACCAATCACAAGAGCACTGATTCCACTTGCAAAATCTGAAGGACATGCTTATATTTCTTACAAGAGCTTGTTATGTGTTGGCTGTGCTTAACATATCAATGTAGAGGCAAAGTATTGACTGAAGTAGAAGTGAGCATTAAATTAAAAGACAAACAGAACCCCCCCCCCCTCACATTTAATACCCACTACTGATCAGGAGTGTCCCACATTTGTCAGGATGGTTTTTTGAAGGTTTCTTGCATGGGTTAGTGATCAAAGAGACAGATAACTGTGGAGTACAAGATCACAAACTGCCTGCAACCCCTGCTAGGATATGGTCGTTAGAGTGAGGAAATGAAAGTCTTGCTGAATTGATCAACTCATTTTGCTGTAAAACAATTGACAATTTTTTTCAGATTATTTTTATGACCTAACAAGACAAATGCCACATATTCTTAGCTGGACCAAATCAAATATATACATTCTTGATACACTACTCACTAACCTTGTGCAAGAAAGAAACAATTCAGCCGATGTACCCAGACTGTATCTGGGGAATTCTGTAATACTTTATGTAGGACATTGTGAGTGATTGCCTTAACCATTATGTGGCTGAGACACTGGAGGGAAAATATCAAATAGGAACTAAAGATGGAACATAATGCAATAGAACAATCCCATTGAGTGTGCTTGGAGACAGCCTTCTTCCTTGTCAGTATAGAAACCTTTTGCATCACCCTGTAGAATTAACACATTTTGCTTCATAAAGTCGAATGAAACCTGTTGAATAATGTTACGTTAACATATTGAATTACATACCGTGTTGTAGTTTCCCATATACCTAACAAAAAACTGACAAAAAATTAAATAATGTGACGTTTCGAAATTTAACATGAACATTACATTATTTCTCAATCCTAAAATTCTTTGTGATGCTAAACTTTTTGGGCATAGCTGTACATTTTTCAACTAGAAAATGCTATTTTGAAAATACATTATATAAGTAAGAGATTTTAGAGAAAGAAGAAGAATACAGCCTACTTGCCATTAAGGAGATCGATACAACAGAGAAAGGAATGGTGCTCAGACCATTGTGGAACAATGCAGTATACAAACAGGGCAGCAGTGCCTAGGGAATCAGCACACAAGATAGACACTAGCAGATAGTCAGGGAGGAAAACAATATCAAGTCTAAAGCTTCCAGGAGCATTGACACCACTAGACTTTTTTTTGTTTTCCACACACACACCACAAGTGAGCATCTAAACCATTATTCACAACAGCTAACTTGTCTGTGGTTACAGAGCATTTAACCACATCTCACTGACGGGTGAGAATCCGGAAAGGCAGTGTATCACACAATAGTGTCCTTTACATCTGCCTTGAGAAACAGTTACGCAAGGTCTGGCATTTAAAACAGTTTTGTTTAATCGTGTGATTTTTCCTCAACTCTGAAGGAGCAGTTTGAATACAAGTCCAACTTAAAAATGGAAATTAAAACTTTTTATTTTTTCTGCAAATCACAATGTTGAGGACAACACATGTGTCTTCCTTCACTTAAATTATTTGCAGATACTACTGAAAGGACGATTCATAGCAAAACGTGTCTTAAAAGTAGTGGACGGCATATAAGCTCTGTTGATTGTGGATAAGTGCACAGTTTCTCGTTCCCTGGCTGAAAACAAACAATCAAACACAACATTACAACATTGTTCCAATATCTTATAATGCAGGTGTTATGGTACAGGTGTAATTTAATTTGTAGTCCATGAAAATATGATCCAAACATAACTGAGCAGTCACTTGCATTTGATTGGATTGATGTAATAATGTACTCAATTTGAATAGCTCTTAGGCTGTCAAACTGGGATTGTGCTTATGATTACCAAGACCTGGTACTGTTACATTAACATCTATGAACGGCATTATACATGCTTATTGACACATCCACAAATATTGTTACAGACATAGTGATAAGTTAGCAGGGAAATGCTTAATTACACCCTCAAGGGGACACAAACACCTTAAATACATTACTCTTTAAAAGCGTAAGGTAAGAGGTTTGTATTGTGGCTCTGGTCAGCAATTCCTGCTGTTAAGGGACTAGGGCACATTCCTTGGTGTTTGATGTGGTAATGCATATACCATGTACCGTACATTATATCACTAAACCATTTACATAACCTTTAGGGGACTTCCTCTTTGAAGCAATTTTACTTTTAAATTATGATTTAAAACTAATTCTCTTAATCACAAAAAGTACACTGGGGATCCTTTGAATGGTGCTTGGCTGCCCTTTAATTTGGAGCTAAGGATGGATTCCACCTATATAACTGTCCATAGAAACTTCCCTCCTAATTCCTGTTGCTAACCCTACATTCTCTGGCTTTTCTGGATATCTTCCCAATTATCTCCCCTCCCCCTCCCCCCTTTCTGCTTCACAAAGAAAATAATTTGTTTTATTTCTCTGTCTCTCTCCTTCTTTCAGACTCTCCAAGGCCTTCTTTTCAAAGCCAGCTACTTGAAGGACTGTTCAGTGAGTCTAGAATGAAGCCTCTCCACACTGCCATAGTGAAAGCAGTGTGTGTGTGAGAGAGAGTGTATGTGTGTGCCTAAGTCTTATGTTTTATAAAGGCTGTTTGAAGGCAAGCCCTACCCTCAGTCACCGAGGCGGCACACAACACCCTGACCCTGCCATCTGTATGCAAATCTCTGCGGACTAAGTAAACTTTGATAAAATGTTCTGGCCTTCCCTCTTTATGTGTTCAGCAATTACTGGAGCACATTGGCTCTTTGTGTTATATTATTGCACTCTGTGTGGAGTGGATAGCCCCCGGCACCTGCACCAGCCCACAGCAGATGGCAGACCTTGGCATCAATAACAAGACGCTGCCAAATACAGCAAACCGGTAGCTGGCACCCTTTATTTATATTGTTTTATAACTTATATACGCACATGGAGGGGATTAACATTATATAAAAAATACCCAATCAACATGCACACAAACAACCCATTAGTTGTTTACATGTGCAAAACCAGCTTAGACCACATGCTCAGTGATTTACAGAGAGAATAAGCGCCTCTAATTCTTGAATTTATTTCTGTTTCGAAAGTGTTTGTAATGTAAAGTGTTCAACCAGCAGAAAGTTCTGGTTTCATGTGGCTTGTAGCACACAGATCCTGTGGCTTTTGTTGTTAACATAAAACAAAAAACAATGCGGTTATTCTTTATTTAAATTATTAATCATTCATAAAGACTACACAATGACGTATAACCCAGCAGAATCACTTTGATGTCTGATAAACAAACAGTATCCATAGCATATAAAGGCAAAGTCACTGAAAAGGCAGCATTTCTTGATACTTTTATGTAACCCGTAGCCATTAACACTTTTACTGTCATTCTTTAAACTGATTAAAATGATAGCACTTCAGTAACATTGTAATTACAAATGATACAGCACATTTAACAGAAATGCAGTGGGTACTTACGTGTCTTTTCTGTAGGTTTTTATAGTGACTATGAAGGATTATCCACATACTGTAGCTATTCTCTGTTATGAAACAGTTATGAAGGAGATGTGAATGCTACCTAATGTCACATTCAAATAAAGCGTTAACAGAAGTGCAGCCAATGCTAATGTTTTTGTTTTACTCTAAGTTTGGTTTTACCTTCACAGAACTCCAGGGTGCGCAATACATGCTTAAATATACAACTTAGACAGAGTGGCTAGAAAACCATTGTGAGGCTATTGAGTATCTATAATACACATGAACCAGGGAAAGATCCCTTTTAGCATGTATGTGTGGTGATGGACAAGCAGCTATTTATACATCTTAATACTAGATACATAATGAAGCATGACCAAAGGATGCTGCTATTAAATGTAATCCCCTCCATATGCTTGTTTAATGCAAGTACATTGATCCTGTAATAGAAGTGCAAGCACAATTATGACCATTGTTATATACCGTTAGCAGTGTTTTGTGGATTTTCATTAAACAGAAAGCAAACACAGTAATGCAACTTAGATAGTGTTCTTCTGATAATATGTCAACATTGTATGAAGATGTCTGCAAAATAATTAGCGAAATAACGTAAAGTTTAACAATAGTTATATTCAAACAGTCTTAATAAACACACATTGTACATTTCCCAGAGTTTTTTTCTTTTATTCAGTCAATAGGATATGTCACCACCCTTTAACCTACTGTAAACTGCTTTAATCTGGGGCCTCTGTGTGACACAATTATTGTCATCCAAAAATATACTATGCCACCCCTGCTGGGCTCTTTAACAGCAGCTTTGCACTAAAATGTTGATTATAAAGTTCTAATATGTAATACAAGTTAACATGGACTGTAATGTCCAGCTGTGACCCGGACGGGCAAGTTTATTTATAAATAAAAAGATTTAACAACACAAAATACTTAACAAACAAAATGGCATGTTGGCCAAAGTAAACAGACAAACAAAAACCATTTAACGAACTAAACTAACTAACTAACTAACTAACTAACTAACTAACTAACTAACTAACTAACATTCTCCCACCCCCCACCCCAACCCACACCCCCAAACTAACTCCTGACTCTCCTGTTCTTTCTCCCTGAACACACAAACCTCAAGTGAGAAATTTGTGCTCCTTAAATACAGCTGTGCCAGGCTGTTATTTACAAAGCTGTTATTGCAGCGAAAGGTGGCTCTACCAAATATTAATGTGTGGGGGTTGAATACTTATGCAAGCAAGATATTTCAGTTTTTTATTTTTCTTAAAAATATTTCCCAACATAAAACCAATGTCACCTTACAATAATTGATTTTGAGTTTAAGTGTTTTAAAAAAAAATATCAAATAAATTAGAAACAGTGGTCAGGGGTCCGAAACCGTGGCAAGGCTGTATATATATATATATTATATAATATATATATATATATATATATTATATATTATGTGTGTGTGTGTGTGTGTGTGTGTGTGTGTGTGTGTGTGTGTGTGTGTGTATCTGCATGTAAATATAGTTCAAATTGACTTCTAACAATCTCTCAAACAGTTGAGAGGCTTTATGAACTGAAAACTTGATTTAAATAATCAAAATGACCTTGAAAAAAACAGTTCCAAACAAAACATTCATCAAAATACTGTCCCTAAGAAGGTGCTCCCGAGTGGCACATCTGGTAACGGCGCTCCGAATGGAGTGCAGGTTGCGCCCTACAGCCTGGACGCACCAGTTTGAGTCCAGGCTAATTCACTGCCAACCATGGATGGGAGCTCCCAGGGGGCGGCGCACAACTGGCCAAGTGCTGGAGAGAGAGAACAGAAGCGGTTGACGGCACGCACTTCAGAGGACAGTGTGTGTTCATCTTTGTTGCTCCCGAGTGAGATGAGCCCAAAAAATAAACAATTGAACATTTCAAATTGGGGGAAAAATAGGGTAAAATCAATTGCCAATTACTAAATTTAAATACAAATAAAAAAAATGTCCCTAAAATGTTATAAATATGGCCCTTAATATTTAGTATTCTGTGGTTAAAATAAATTATAAATTTAAATATATTATTTAGAATTTTTTTTTTTTCCAGTTATGAATCATTTGTTAAATAAATACTTTCTCCACATTGAAGACTGCAACTCTTTTCAACTCTTATACCTTAAAGCAGCTGTTTTGTAAGGAATTTGCTGGGGAAGAATAGATTTAGCACAAACGTACATCTCTACAATATATTAACATAATATGAAACAGTAATATTTAAAAGACATATTAAATCAAATTACTGTAGACAGGTACTTAAAATATGTTTAATCTTTTTTCTTTTTTTTTTTTTTTTACAAGCTGGTAAATTATAGCTGTCTTATATTATGATTACTGAATTAATAAAGTATAACCTAATAATTCTAACTATAATATAATGGTCTGATTCTGTGATATAACTAATTGGGCAGTTATTTAAAATAGGTGTTTTATTTCTTTTTTTTTTTCTTTATTGTCTCTATTTTCAGAATTTTTTTCATTCAGAATAGGTGATTTCTATAAATGAGAACAGTACAGAATGGAGTGTTGACAAAATCATACTGTCCCCTGCTGAACTCAGCTCTGAAGCCATGTCAGACATTGTTCTATCCTTTCAAGCAGATATCAGTCCTAGGTTAACTGCTCCCAGTCCCTAGCAACAGATTTTTCCACACTCTCCAGACAGGTTGGCGCTGTGCCTGACAAATCTCCGGGAGTGACATATTTTGGGCAGTGCTTTGGAAAAAGGGGCCATGTGGCCGATGTTAGTAAACATTATCTTGTACGGCCTGGCATGACACCATGGGCTGCTGGAGTCTGATTAGCTGGCAGGTCACATGGGTAAGACACACAAACAGACAGATTGTCCAGCAAAACAGGGTCTGAGACGCGCCAGCTGCGCTTGTTTCCATGGCAACTGAACAGAACAATACATGGAAAGCTAAGTGTGTTAGCTTTTATATTCACACAGAAAAAAAAAATAAATAACCATAGAAAATCTCTAGTGCACACCATAATGGTGTTTATTATTCTTTCTTGAATTGAAATAAAGAAAATGTAATAGGAAATCCCTCATTTATTGTTTGTAAAGCCAGTAAATAAGGAGCTCAGAGAGGTAAAGTAGGATACTTGTACAGCACATATTAATTTAACAGAATTAGGAGTGTAACAATACACTAATGTCACAATATGATATGTATCACGACAAAGGTGATGGTCCTGATGGTCTACTTGTTTGATACATAACTTTAACTTTTTAAAAGCGTAAAATTGGATGAGTTAGGGAGAGTATGTATTCATACCACCTATAAAACATACTTATTCTTCATTCAAGAACAACTTGGTGAACTACAATGAGCTATGTTGTGCTTTTGGACTATACAAATGATACATACTGTACCTCTATTATGATACAATATATCATGTAATGAAAGTATTAAAATACACGAATAAAACAAAACCAACAATAATGTCATCTGCTAGTTATTTTAACCATATTTTAATGATGTTTATTCCAATTAATTTAGGTAATTTCTTAATGTCTATTTAATTGTTAACTTAAATGGCTGCTAATTGCTGTTAATCCTTTATTTTTATTGCACCTAATTTTCAGTTTCTAGAAAATGTATAAAGAAGAGGCTGTAGATAGAAAGGGTGTAAAGTACTGTGTCTAAAGGAATAGAGAAGCTATTGTAAAGATATATTCGTGGAAACACAATTCTGTGATTGAGTGTCAAATGGAAACTAAAAACAATAAACAATGAAAAAATGTATTTGCAAGGGACAAGGGTGGAGTACAATATAGGCCTAGTGTACAAATAAAATTGCTACAGTAAATTTGTGTCACATATATATATATATATATATATATATATATATATATATATATATATATATATATATATATATATATATATATATAATAAATAGCTTGTCCTTTTCAAAAAGCATTAAAGGTGTTTTAAATAATTGTCAAAGGGACCTGGAGACATCAGGGTCATTAATCTTTGTCAAACACTGTTAGCTCGGTGAGGAGTCAGAATTACTCCAGGAGAAATGTCTATTATTGCAAGTAACACTTAAAAATTAAATTGTATTTCCACAGCTTTCCACAAGCTCTATTATTCCAGAACAGACAGCTGACATAATAAGTAGAGATCGAGACCTTCTGTGTAATCCAGAGATATCTACAGCATGGACTCCCCACACAACCATCTTTAACCTGAAGGACCTCATTTACAGCTTACATGCAGGTCACCTTCCAGTGCCAAGCAGTTTCTAGGACTGCAGGGACTTGACAGAGATGATCACACATGGCATCCACATGATCACTGTTTCAATTGGTCTGGTTTAATCTTCTGTTGAGCAGTAATTTCAATAAGAACACATTTTCCTTCCTTTTGGTGGAAAGAATAGCATACACTTTGAAAGCAACCCATCTAAGTGTATGGCATATTGATTTAAGAACATAAGAAAGTTTACAAACGAGAGGAGGCCATTCGGCCCATCTTGCTCGTTTGGTTGTTAGTAGCTTTTTTATCCTAGAATCTCATCAAGCAGCTTCATGAAGGATCCCAGGGTGTCAGCTTCAACAATATTGTTGGTTCCAGACCCTCACAATTCTCTGTGTAAAAAAGTGCCTCCTATTTTCTGTTCTGAATGCCCCTTTATCTAATCTCCATTTGTGACCCCTGGTCCTTGTTTCTTTTTTCAGGTTGACATAGTCCCTTGGGTCGATATAAATCAAAGTATTTCCTGGCCAACGTTCCACACAATTGTTTATTTTGGAACTGGGTTTTATATGAAATCATGGTCACCTAGAATTCATGCTTTGGGTTTGAGTCTATGGTGCATTTTCAAGGCTGGATCCCTGTCCTGTAATTTACTTGTGCATCAAGTATGTCACTAACATACATCCCCCTATTCACGGCTTCAAATTCAAAAAGTCATCAGCATGTTGAAGGCTTGCCCAGTGATGAGTTGATCAGGAGGTCCTGATTGGGGGGGGGGGGGCGCGTGCTAGGGGAGCCTGCACCACAGCTTGAGGCTATGCACGGCCATAGCCATACCGATTGGAGTTTGAGCAAAAGCTTGTTGTGCCAAAATGGCGTCCGCTCAATAGAGAACTACTACACAAAACCCTTCCACTGCAATAGGCCAGTGTTGTCGTGAGGATGCGAGGACTTTGGGAGCCCAGAAGTAGGTCAGTTTAGGGGATGTTGATCCCTAACAGTGCATAGAGGGTTTGCTTAGTGTATTATGTTTTGTCGCTCTTGGGGAGGCAAAATCTGAAACATCTGAAATTGTCTGCGGTGCTCCACAGTGCTCTTTCTAGGTCTTTTGTTATTTTCATTATATTTTCCTCCGCTAGGTGACGTTATCTGCACACACGGAGTAAACATCCATTGCTATGCAAATGATACCCAAATATATCTGTCCCTAAAGCCAGGAAATAGTTCTGCTGGGATTACTTGTTGCTTGTCTTACAAACATCAAGTGTTGAATGTCTCAGAATTGTTTAATGCGAAATTCAGATAAAACAGAGGTTATACTAGTGGGTTCTCAGAACCAACAAAAAAAAATGTGGGATTACTTGAGGGTAAAATGTGGGAGCTTGACTATAGTAATTTGTCATTAAACTAGAAATGAAAAGTTTGGTGGTTTTCTTTGATCCTGATCTATTGTTTGAGACTTATATTACAGCTCGTTCAGAATACCGCTGCTAGAATCCTGACTAAAACCAGTAAAAGTAAACATATTAGCCCAGTTTAGTCTCCTTGTACTGGCTCCCTGTGCAACATAGAATAGATTTTAAGCTTTTGATGTTAAGCTATAAAGCCCTAAATGGATTAGCACCTAGTTTTTTGCAGGAGTTACTGACCCCATATATTCCAAGTTGCTGTCTTAGATTATAGGATGTGGGGTCAACAAAATTAACATGGGAGGAAAGGTTTTTTTTATGCAGAGCCCTGAAATTATGGGATGCCCTCCCTTCTTCCGTTAGTGAAGCTGGGACTGTTACAGTTTTTAAGTCAAGACTGAAAAGAAACTTTTATCAAACTTTTTTTGTTTTGTTTTTTAAATCTTAGTGGGTTTTAAAATAACCTTTACATTTCTGCTTCTTATTTATTTTTTTATATACTGTTTTCTTTTAAATAGGCTATTTAATATGTAGCAGCTGTGTATGTGACATGCATGAAGACCTTTATACAAAAGTATTGTGTAAATATGAATGCTTTCTTTAATACAATGTAAAGTGCTTTGTGATACTTTTGTATGAAAAGAGCTATATAAATGTAATAAATAAATAAGTTCCTGGAGTGGGATGTTATGTTTAGTGGGACTAGTGCTCACCTTGTGTGGCAAACTTTTATTTTTATCTTTGATTTGTTTTCTTTATTAACCATTGCTGGTACCCTAGAGGCAGCACCTGTGTTATTAAATCTGTGCGCCTGTGTGGCGTGTCGACACCCAATGCTCTGCATCTACCTCATTATTATTCATTGACAACCCACACACGTAACGAATCCCTGTTACACCATGACATATATAAGGACGGGTGTAAGGACAGACAGACAGACCCCCCTCATATTTACAAACCTGACACTGAATAATGAAATCTAAACAATGTTAATAATTATTATTTATTTTTTTTATAACAAATTGATAAGCACTTTTACAGATGTGTAGAGAAATCTGTAACGTGTGACTGCCTCCACTGTATTCCCTTTCGCGAGGGAATTTTAATCAAGATATTTCTAAATATCATTTTTTAATCTTTATGTAATAAATGGGAAGCTGTTGCAAGATGTGTGTGTCAGAATGATTGAATGGACACCTCTTATTGTTCACGCAACTGTGAAGATTCTGTCTCTAAAGAATTTTGCACCAATGCCCCTTTATGTGAAGCCAACACGTGCAGGTAGAAAAGTAAGTATATCATTTAAATGAATTGCAAAAACAGTACACCCACCCCTATTCCAGTTCCAAATAAAGTATAGCTCATCGTGCTCTGCTTAGACACAGTGTATATAAAATATGAATGGCTTTATTAAAATTATGGCCAACCATAAACTAGAAAACTTCTTTCCTGTTCTGACCAATTCACACCCACTCCCACTGTGGCACTGGCCGGCTGCTTTTGTCTTCCCTACACCATTTACTATATCTCTGCCTTCTCTTAGAGCATCATTTTGAAACAAAACCTTCACCTTGTATTTAAAAGCTCTTAAAAAATATTCCAGCTAATGCAAAAACTGGAAAAGTTTTTTGGAAGTCCACCAACATCTGGCAACAGAATGCATAATAATTTAATATTCATAGAACTCATATTTCTTGTCAGTGGCTTCTACAGTAAGTGTATTTAACTCCCACATTCCTATAACGCGAATACACACAAGTAATATTTCACACAAGGTTGAAAAAAGTTAAAAAAATAATAAAGAGATATATATTTTGCAGGTGGAAAAAATGCCAACCCTTACTTTTATAAACAATTAGTTACAACCAGGAACATGATTTGAACCAACTTGGCTAAACTCTGAATTCGCCAATAATAGATTTTGCACTATGGGGACTCCTGTGTTTCTGAAAATCAAGTTGAGCCTCAGCACTTTGTTTCTTAGACCCTTTCATTTATAAGTAAGCATTAATCAATCTTACTTTATCTACTTAACTGAAGCTGCAAAAGCTGCAGGTATTTCCTTGTTGTAAATAGTAAAACATATTATTTATTTTCAAAAGCAAGTGGTTTAATGCATTTATTTTGTTTTACAACTTTATTGTTAGTGGGGAATCCAACATGAAGATAACATTAGGGTTCTAAAGGATCTTTGTGGGAATTTCCAGTGAAAATGCCAATTATAAACAATTTTGGATTGTGTCAGTAAAATTTATGACATTGGTTATTGTGTGGGAAATGCATTTTTTTGTTTGTTATTCTATTGTGAAAAAATAACAGAAAAATGAATGTGCCTATTAATATGGATTTTATTTATGATCGCTGAAGTCTACATTTAATATTTGATGTTGTGTTTAGTTCCTTCCAAAAGTGCTCTAATTGTATTCACTGTTTTGTCTAGGTATGCTTACATATGCCAGCATGTTTATTTTTTCTTAAAAAAAAAGTCCAAGGTTTTTGAACCCCTCGTTCTTCCAAGTGCAATTTGTACTCTTGAAGGTGTTGACAAGTGTTACCAGCCTCACAGCAGAGCTTGAAATAGTCTCTCTGCTAAAGTTCATGTAAGTACACACTTGAGTGTCAATTAACAGAACCAAAGAAATGATACTTTTTTTTTCCCATATTCTATTTATTTTCGTAAACATGAGGTATTTCAAAGTGCTATAAGAGTTGCAGCACAAAATATACAATAAAACAAAGAACTTTTCCATTTACCCAGTTCTATGCACCCAACAGTAACAAACATATAAAACAGGAAGAGAAAATGCTAGGTAAACGCTTAGAGAGAATATTTCTGTACAAAAGAAAATTATTTTAGTCCAAAAAAAAAAAAAAAAAAGGCATAAAGTAATTCTACTTAAGTCACAACTCATTTTCATATGAAAATATAAGTATCAAATTTAGTTATGTTTCAACATCACACTAAAGTATATAGGTGTGTAAGAATTAGAACGGTACATAACAGGTTAACAATAGATTTGTATACAAAGTTTTATGATCCTCAAACATTGAGGACTTACAGTACTTTTAGGTATATAAACTTCCAGTCTAATATTGGTAGCTTTAATATTTTTGTTTTAAATGTACAAAAAAAAGGCAGAGTTTGTAAATGGTATTTACATACAACACTTTGGGTGATCCAAGTGTTAAGATACCTCCAGACATACACCCTTTACAATGTAAGCACCACTGAGAATGCGGAATGAACCACTTAAAGTTAAGTGCCACCAGCTATGTGTGTCCACAGTATGGCACAAATGTCCTTAGTCTTTCTGAAAGTATAAAGGCAAAGAAAGGACACATCCTCCACTCAACTGTAATTGTCTGTGTCTGAATTCAGGCAGTATTTCCAGGGCCAATTCAAACCTGAAGTGAAAACAAGTGATCATATTTTTTAATGTGACTGGATTGAAAGTAAACCCAACATTCTTAATGTCAAAAAAAATGTGCAAAAGTGGCAGTGAGAGTCCTGATAAGTGGCTTAGCGAGTCCTTGTCTGCGCTAACCTTTTAAGTAACTGCAGTCGCTTTGCCTGAAGTCTGTCCTTTTCTAGCTGCAGCTTGTGTTCATCTGCTTCAAGGGAATGTACATATTCTGTGGCTTTTTTCAAGATGACCACTTTGGCGGCTTTTTCGTTTTTCACCAGCTCTGGGACATGGTCCCTTAGTGTAAGGAAGCTGGACCTCAGGTCGTTGCGTCGCTGCCTCTCCAGAATGTTGTGGTTGCGTCTGCGCTCGCTGTCCTCCGAATCAGAATTGCGGGGACTCGAGCTTTTGGCCCTCGGGGGCATGACGCTCTTGGCTGGTCTGGTCACTTCGTTCTTTGTTTTTTTCAGAGGAGGCAGCTCCTTACACTCTGTGTAAGGGGACGGAGCTGCGTAATTGTGTTGCTGGTGGATGGGGGCACAGCGTTTGAGGATGAACTCATGTTGAGGCTTTGTCAGGGCGGTGCTGCTGATGCTGTTGCTGGTGTTGATGCTGCTGCTCTTGGGTCGGACAGTGATGGTGAGGGTGGTCATAGGCCTGTTAGCGGAAGACCGCCTCTTCTCTACTGTGACAACGTCAATCTCCTCCTCGTCTTCATCCTCCTCCTCATCGTCTTCCTCCTCCTCCTCCTCCTCCTCATCATCATCATCGTCATCCTGGTCATCTACAATGAGCAAAAAAAACCAAAACAACAACAACATTCTATTACTCTGCTTATGTCAAGAAACTATAAACATTCATTGTTGACAAAGGCTCAAATGAGTCCTAGGCCATCCTTCACATGCTTTGGTTAGGGACTTACTCTTGCATTTAGTGCTTTTACACTTTATTTGGTTCTCAGGACTGTACAGCAGTGTTAATCACAGAGACAATTCCCTTAACATTGAAAGTGTCTTTTTTTAAGCATTATTCCTCATAATAATTACCACAATATATTCTAATCATCATTACTGTGACACTACTTTTTCCTGTAGCAGTGACAAAATATGTGACTGACAACGCTATTATTTATTATCTGACAACTGCTTGCGGTGAAGGTTGACGAGATGTTACACTGGGACATCATCTGGAATTCTGCCAGGAAGCCTAGGTAGGCAAGGGAAATGTTGTGGAATTCTGTAATTCGTTTGCCTTGCAGCAATGTACAGGATTATGCGCTCTCTGTTTTTTGCAGTTAAAACTAGAACACATAAATGCATATTTGAAAATGTTAACAAACTTTGTTCAAATATTAGATCTATATTAAAATGAAAGGAAACAACATGCTACATCATGAAACTGAATAAAAGCCACCAGGCTTGGATTATATTCCCAGATAATAGCAGCATTAGTGCAGGTCAAACTTCCAAATTGTGGAAGCAGGTGTGGTGGTTCTCATAAGAAGCCACCCCCAGGAGTGACTAGCTACTACTTGAAACATGAAATACTGTTATTTACAACAGTTTAATTGAACTTTTTCTCATGTGTATATAAAATGCATTTGAAACTAATTAGACAGCAACTTGAGATCAAGACATTTATAATCTGTTTTCCATTTCATAAATGTTTTATCAACATACTTCAAATAAGAGTTACAGGAAGCTGAATGTTCAAGTCTGTTAAAGAAGAGCAAAGGAAATTTGTTTCCATGTAAACACCAGATGAGATAGTTTGGTGCACTAAAAATCTCAAACATGGGGGACATAAAACAAAGGATACTCCCACTTTCCTACTTTAACCACAAACTGACTATATATATATATATCATATATTATATATAGATATATATAGATATAGATATATATATAATATAGATAGATAGATAGATAGATAGATAGATAGATAGATAGATAGATAGATAGATAGATAGATAGATAAATAAATAGGAGAGAAAACAAGATCATTGCTGTAATTATTCTAACCGCCATGAAAAGCAGTTGCAGTTGGTGGGTCTCTTTAAATCAGTTTTTTGGGTCTGAGCCAAAAAGACAGCTGCTGGGAGGAAGTGCTTCCTTATTCAAAGCTGTCAAGGAAGGCATTAAAGCGACAGAGTCCGTTTCCAGACTGGCAGGTTTTACAGCAGGCATGACCGCCCCATGGGTTTTCTTACTGTTACATAAACCACACTTTAAACAAATCCTCCACTTAAAGGGCCATGTACTTGTGCCTACTTAAGTACCCATTTACTTGTGTTTGTTTCTTAATTGACATTAAAAGATAAAAGGGAATGCACACACACACACACACACACACACACACACACACACACACACACACACACACACACACACACACACACGTGTTTCCAATTAGTGAGGAGGGTGAACAAACTGGTAGCCCCCCAAAACTATCAAGCTTCCAACTTTAATTAGTACCCATAATGCACACAAATATTAAAGACCATTACATCACTAGCTATCCTAATGCATTGTGCCATTTTCAAATAACCCTATAATAAGGAGCAAGTTCACTTGTAGGCATGCTTGGAAATCATTTTAAGGATACACTCTGTCCTGTTAATGAAGTGCCCAGCAACTTACAAAAAGTGTTTTGAGCAACAGTGCAACAACTAACAACCCACATTTTTCTTACTCTGGAAAAAGCATACTTACTCTGTTTCTTCTTTTGAAAATCCCTTAGTAGATTGTGCTGTATCAGTTTATGACATACCCGCTATCTGAAGAACTCAAATATATTCTTTTAACTATTGTTAAGGGGTGGAGAACACGTGTTTCTGTATTCAAACAATAATTCTGCGCTGCTTCTTCCACCTCAACAAAATATATGTGTGTTTTAAATATATCTGAATTTGAACAAAACCAGAGCTCATTGCTCTTATGTAACTGCCAACTAGGTATAAAGTTCATTTTTACGCTGACGTGAAAATGTCTGATCTTTTTGTACTGCCACCTGCTGATACATGTTGCCCATGCAGTAGTCGTGATTATATGAACTCACATCAATATATCACGGTTTGTGTGTGTGTGTGTGTGTGTGTGTGTTTTTATGCACACTCACCGGAGTCACTAGGGGTGTCATCAGCAGCGTTGTTGGTTACAGGAGGTGTACTCATTCCTGGTACGGTTCTGGTGCTGTCGATCTTATTGATTGGAAATGGAAACACCACAGCCGGATCCACGCATTCGGATACCGAATTGTTCAGATCGGCTTCCTCCTTGTTCCCAGCGCTGTTGTTACTCACACCGCAACTGGTAACTGCGGAAATCGCTTTTCCTAGCGTCTCATTCACCACCCTCTCTAGCTTTTCACGGGCAGAAAACCCGCTCCACATACAGTCTTGGATAATAATTGAGTTCAGATTGCTTTCCAGTCCAGATCCAAAGAGGTCGCCCTCTGATGTCCCCCAAAGGTCGTCCTCGGGGAGCAAAAGGAGTTCTGAAGCCCAGTTCAGCGGGTCTCCTGAACCAAATCCTATTGCCCCGGAATCGGTGGACCCTGAAGCCAGGTCCCCTTGCAATCCTGCTCGGCTAGGAGAGAGGGGAGGCGTCGGCAGCAACTGGAATTTTTTCCAGATGTCCTCCCCGGGTGGAGCGGAGTCAGGACAGCAGAAATAAAAATCATCTTCATCGGGATAGAAGCAAGGTTGTAGGGAGTCAAACTCCAAATCGGAATTTTTACTTATTATCCCAGGCATGGTTTTCTATCCAGTGGAATCCTAGAAAAAAAAAAAGAAAGCTGCCAAAATAAACAAAAAAAAAAGACCTTAATGGGTACAGATACATATGTCTTGACACGTTATATATATATATATATATATATATATATATATATATATATGTATATTATCGTTTTTTTTATTTTTCGTAGCTACATGTTTAGTCGAGTACAAAATAATAATATTAATAATAATAATAATAATAATAATAATAATAATAATAATAATAATAATAATAATAATAATAAACTTGATGACGGGTATCATTTGTTGTCCATATTTCCACCATTTGATATTACTAATATAAAGGATAATTAACATAATATATAATTTTATTTTAATATTATTAATTGTAAAGATTTTATTCAAACTATTATTACTAAATAAAAAGAATTATAATTTTTTCTAAGTTGATGATAATTAGATAATATATATATATATATATATATATATATATATATATATATATATATATATATATATATATCTATATCTACTCATAAATAAAAAAAGCAAAAAAACAAAACAAAACAAAACAAAAACGCCTTAATATTAAAGTAGATTGGTGTGAGCTCCTATAGTGTGAAGCGAAACACTGTACAACCGCTACTCTCACTGATATTAACAAGATAATTTTAACAACACCAAAAAGCAAAGCGATTAAATGTTGTTGCGCTATACAACACAAAACTATTTACTAACCTTGCAGACAAACTGTCATTAATGGTATTTGCATAATTTACCCTGACATAAGCTAAACGCTTATCACAGTTGTCCTGGAAAAAACCCCAAAACAAAACAAAAAAACAACCTTCAGGAGGTTATTTGGAAGTGAATATAAAAAAGAACAACTCGCTTGCACAGCTAAAACGGGTTAACGTTGTCTCACTGCCAGTTTGCAGGGATATAAAATATAACCTTACCTCCAAAAAAAGATCAGAGCTATGTGTGTAGTAATTCCAGGAATCAGCAGATCCTATATTTAAGTCTGATCATCTACCCCTTTGGTTTCAGACAGAGAACTGTCAGGGTAAGTCTGCTGCTGTTGGATATTATTCAGTGAAATTTGGGAACACCCGGAAAAAATCAAACATTCTCCTCCCATTCATGTTGGGAGGGGCTTAGCCATTCCTTCAAGTAACAAGACCTGCACAGTGAGTTTGGAGAAGAAAAAAAGAGTCTAAAAAAAACCTTCAACCGAGAGACGCAACACATTTGACTGCGTTAAAATTAATGATATGTGGTATAAACGCTGAATATAAAATATATGTACATATACTGTGGGGAATGATTCTGAGCAGAGTCGTGCTGATGTAATTTGAAGTACCCTGTGATTTACAGAGATACACTTGAGCACATTATCGGCAATAAAGGCGAGTGCTAGTCTGGTAGAAAGCAGCGCATTAGCAAATTATTGAATAGACGGTAATTAACTGGGATTTATGTGAGTATTATTTATGTATAATATGCTTTATTTTTTTTTAAAGTTAGAAACGTGGCCAAAGTGTAACAGCTATGTACAACACAAAGAATTGGAAACAAAATGCTACCCGCACTGGAAAGATACATGTAAACCGCGACCTCTTGTGGACAGAGAAACGCTCTAGTTAATTTATCTTTCATGTTAAATCTAGTTACGTATTAACTCATCACAGGGACAATATTATCAAACAGGACAACTATGAGATACGTTGTTTTTGACTCCCTAAAGCCAACTTGAATGAGAACAACACATGTTCCTATACCTTGATTTGCTTTGATTATGATTATGATAATACTACTACTACTACTATGACTACTACTACTACTACTACTACTACTACTACTACTACTACTACTACTACTAATAATAATAATAATAATAATAATAATAAAAAATGCTTACAGACTGTACCATGTTTTAATACTTATCTTATAAATAATCAAGATTTTTTAACATACTTTGTCATATATATAATATATTCATAGTAAAGTATATAGTATAAAGAATTGTGTATTTAAATGGAGAACATCAAACACTTTTGTATAACCTTATTATGTTGTCATGTCTTTTACAAGATAACAAAATGTGTAAAAGATGGATTTCTATGAGCCAGATTATTATTGCATAAAGACCCTGAAAAGTGGCACAAATATGTTGTTCAATATAGTACCTATGGTGCATATAAGAGGCTTTAAGGACACAACATACCCTTTTATGGTTAATTAGTAAAGTCATATAATCAGGCAACACATTTTTTCATTCTTTTACTTTTTGTGGATAAGACAAATGAAAGCACTTGTACCAGCAGGCTTGTTTTTATATTACAGCAATTCTTTATATACTCTGATTTGATTTTGCATGCTATTTGGATTATCCGTTTAGTATCCCATTATAATGTCTTCTTAATCCTCGTGCATCACTTTCAACACATATTTGGAAAGTTTAATAAACCATCATATTTCAACTTTGGGGCAGCCTCTGATGCAGCTTGAGCAAGGTGAAAAATCTATAATTAGGCCAGCATAAAAAAATGACCACAAGGGGTGTGCACTGGAGATTACTACTGGTTACTGGCACAACACCCATTTTTTTATTATTTCAAATCTTGTTTCAAGAGCTTTCCACCAAAAAAAAAAAAAATTGATTGGCAGGTCACTGATACAAGGGGTTAGCAGCCTCCATTGGTCTACTTGTGCTGGATTGACCCATTAGAAATACATTTTAATATGATGCAATGATAATATATCTTTAAAAGCAACACTGAAAGTATAGCCTATGAATGTGATTCTTGTGTAATATACAGTGTAAGGAAGCAGGAGGAATGTTATACAGTGTTAAAGATGAGTATGTGTTTTGAATTAAATATTTGTAGGTAACAAAATAGTTCCATGTGTTTTTTTCTCACCATGCACATGAATGGGCAGTTTTGAAAAAAAAAAATGAAAAACATACATGCATTTTTATTTTTAAACATGATATCTGGTACTACTCTAGGTTAAACACATCTTTGTTTGCAAGCCATGCTTTTAGATTGTACTTCCTGTGTCATTTTACCTGGAGGTTGAAACTGACCCTCCTTCACTGACTTCCTTCCTGTCAATTACAACCAGTTGCTTCCCTTATTGACTTTCCTGCTTTCAGTCGATAACATGCTTTACCCAGAAGACACTGCTCAGGGGAAATGACCCAGTAAGTGCAAATGCCACGAATAAGGCATAGAAACTGAGAGCTTCCTTTAACTTTAAATAGTGCCAAATATCATGGGTAAAAATGAAAATACATCTGTGCTATAACATGTGTTTGAGACATATTTAGCTAATGGAAGTACAACACAGATATGATTTACGACATTACTTTGTTAGCTACAATTACTTTAAGAAGGAGCAAACAGGCTTTATTTGTGAATACAAGGAGTGACCCCACTGTATGAAGTAAAGTGTCATTTAAATGTCCTCTCTTCAAGTCCCCAAAGTCTCTCTGACTGAGTACTTAAAGAAATATAATATTTAAAACAATTTGGAAGAGGAGTGGGAGTGAGAACGGAAAGGCAACACAAGACAAGGGGGGAACAGGGTCACTGCCTGGGGAGTGGGAGGGAAAGGAAACAAGTAACATTCCCATCAAGGCTTCCAGATGAAATTACACTGGAAGGTGGCAAAACTGTGTTGACAATTGTGATTATTTGTCTTGGTGGTAAAATCTGTGATAAAAACAGTTTTCTCGTGTGGAGCATATTAAGCTAACCTTCATAGCAATTGCAATACTTTACTGAAAAAAAAAGAATCAGATGATTATGAAATAGTGTGGTAGCAGGAGAGACAGCATCATACCCTTTTAAGTACTTCTCTAGCTTTAGTGAGCAAGGGTTCGGGTATGTCAACAAGTCTTGCACTTGAAAGTGTCGTGTATGCAGGTCTTACTGACAATAATTAGCTTATGCAATGATAATAATGATAACCATTATGTTTTTTTTTCCTTTGTCATGAAATTCAATTATAAATGGTTTCTAATAAAATATGACTGACAAAAATGTTTTACCATATTAATTGTGTGAAAAGAATATATGCATGCCCAGCATTTTATTAAAATAATTTTGTAGTACTGTTAGTAAGTTATTAAATATCTCTTTTTTATCAGCTGCAATTTGGTTATTTCACTAATACTTCACCTTTGCTAATTTGTTGCTTTTTTAAGGCTTGTGCTTCTTAATAAAAAAAAAATAATAATAATTGTCCTCCTATTTAATGTGCATTTTTGTAATGAGTTAGGAGTCAGGCAATTCTGTGTTTTTATATACTGGTTCATTGTCATAGGGGCGGCGAGACACTGAAGCATGCACATTGTTTCCAGGAACGATGGAAGTGTTGTTTTGTTGATGCTATGTTGAAGTATGTCATGTATTTTTTTGTTAACAACGATAGCATATTGTCAGAATTAGGAAAAGAGGCTGTGGTGTGAAACAAAAAAGACTACTCAAGGAAATAATTGACAACCATCTGTTTGACAGCAAGCAACATGCACAGTTCGAGAAGAGACCTTCAGTATCAAAAAGACCATCTATAATGTGGAGATAAGCTGTCAGAATGACAAAAACAGCGAGGTGCCAGGAAGGAAGTACTATTGTAATTAGTGTCTTGGAGAAACTGGGGCAAAAATGGATGACTGTCTTAAAACAACAATAGGCATGCTTACACACCTTGGTTTGTGTTAAAGGCCAAACCTGGTTGTTTTGGGGGAGGGCTTGTTATATTTCAGCCTACTTATTGTGTATCATTATTTCTTGTGTCAGTTGGTGTGCAGAGATACATATTATACAGCAGCTTTTTTGATTAACATATATTATGTGAAGGTGGAAGTGAGTTAACATGATTGTCACGTGATCCTCTTTAATTATTTATAGTTTTAATTGTTCACATTGTCTAATTTCAATGCTTAAATATGTGTAACTATATACATAGTAGAATTTCGTTTTGATTTTTTCTTTTTGATTTCATAGCTATGCTGGTGGTCATGTCAGCTAATCTGTGCACATTTGAAATAATACAGTGTTAAAAGAATGTGTAATGTAATCACAATTTTCATGCATTAATGTTGTATAACTTGATCATCAGAATAAAAGAAGGAATGTACTGTTATTATTGTTTAGAAAAAAAATATCTTGCAGGATTATATTTGTATGTGCTATTATGCAACCTGTATCCATTGTTGCAAAAATACGGCAGTAAAATTTAAAAATAATACTTATATGACCCACACTTATCAGAATAGATAAACAAAAACATTTTACTATATTTTGTTGTGTTATACTGTATATTGCAGTAAAACAAAGGGACAGAAATGATTTATGTAAAATGATAAAAATATTAAATAATCCTTCTAAATACTGTAGCTTGTTATCAGTAGCATACAAGAGCAGCTTGGTATGGGTTTGAAACCACTGTGTTCTTCTTGTTGTTTTGATTCACTTGCAATATTTTCTGTTTCAATCATCAGATTCCACTCCTGATCTTTGTTCCAAACATCTTCTAAATGTTTTAATTGAACCGATTAAGCCTCACTCCAGACCCTGATGTAGTTAATTATATTATTTTACCTGTTAAACCTGGAGTGGGATGGCCCAGACCGTAATTGGACACCCCTGATCTACATAGAAATGGTTGTAACGAGAAAGCAGAGTTTACTGTTTGCACATTTAAGTGAAATAACGGCCATAAAACATTTGTATTTAAAGACATCATTTCATCACAGATTTTCCAATATTTCTGCAGTTTTCTTAGCTGCTCAGCCTTGTAATGAGAACACTTTTCAGCTTGTGTGTAGGCTAGCTACAGTAGGAATGTTATTACTTTATGACAGAGAAATGTCTCAGGGGATAGCTTCATGAATGGTTAGGCAATTAGGCCAACAAAGCTAAAAGATTGAGAAATCATTTGTAGAAACAACTTCATGAAATTACGCTGCAAGTAATAAGAATTTTGTACAAGTAAAAAAGGAATAAAATAATAAATTTATGCGGCTTGTTCAACCCTGTGAACAAAATATATTAGGCAGAGAGGCATTGTATACTCCCCTCTTCAGATAAGATTGGAAGTGAGGAGGTGGTGGTGGATGAGGTGAGGTGGTAATTCATAAGCATGTCAGGATTGAGTTTGTGACTTAGGTCTATATACCTTATAGGTTGATGGAAACTTGCCGGTAATTGTAGATTTGACCAATGAATGAATGTGATTTACTAGGAGCTTGTATTAATGATACTATAGATTTCCTGCCTGAAAACCTTGAGCATCAGTTGACTCTTCAGTGACCACTGGCAATCAACCAAACTGTTTTACAAATTCCATAATCTCCTGCTTGTGATACTCTGTAACGTTAGGTAAGTAGGATGTCTCAATTGGACTGATGAAGGAATTGCTCCGCCATTTGCTATACTCAGTTTGAAAAATGTACGTAACCTTTGGTTGTCCAATTTCTCAAGAGGGATATTTTTGCAAACAAACGCCTCTGTCAGGTCAAAATTTTTTCAGTGGACTTTTGGAACATCAAGTCACCTTTTTTTGTTTCTTTGCAAGTAAAGCAGTCGCTCTGGATTTCCACCTTTCTCTTTCGGTGAATACTTGAATCTAAATGCCTGTTAACAGCTGATTCTTGGTAGTGATCTACAGTAATGTTGCAGGATGTACAGAAGAGCTTACTTCCATCGCTGTGTAAACTCCTGCTGGATGCTGCTTTACGTGATCTACTGCAGACACATTTTTAATCTTTTTAGAAACATCCATTTTCGTGTTTACAGTGTGTAGTATTTGGAATGGCACATATACAGTTTATTTACTGTTTCAATAATGTACAAAGTTGTTGTGCTTTTTAACACCTAAAATGTATTTTAAAAAAAAGAATGCAGCACTGATATATTTCTATATTGTTAAGTCCAATACATTCTTTTTTAAACAAGTCAATAATACTCAGGTTGTGATCTTTACTTATTGAATCACAATCTATTAAAATGACTCATACACAGTTTTGCTGTGACAGATCAGCTGTGTCAGTGCCACGCCCTCACCACCTTCTGTCCAGAGTGAGATGTGCGGTTTTCAAGAGGCTGGCTTGTACACATAAAACATTAATTCTCTAATTTAAAGCGGTCGGTTAGCTTACAGTAACATTCTTTCTTAACATGTGTTATTCATTTAGTACAAATATATTGCCAATTTAAATTACAAAAGCTCATAGTCAACAGAGGCGTAAAAAAATCCATGATGTCCGCCAGATAAGCTACATTTTGTGCGTTAAAAAATGTTTATTACACGTTTAAATCATTTGTTTTAATGGTTTAATTTCAGATATGTTTAAGTATACAACAACTGATTACAAAAATTGATTTGATCTTTTTTTGATAAAATAAAAAATTACGTTTTACCACTACCAATAGGTTGATTGGAACTTGCCGGTAATTGGCTTGTAGTTTGAACAATTAATAAAAGTGATGTACTAGGAATACTGTATTAATGATACAGTACTATAGATTTCCTGCCTGAAAACCTTGCAAGCTTTATATTCATATGACTGTATTCATACAATCACCGTTTTTTAGTCTAAAAGTGTTAAAGATGCCCCTGCAGTGTTTGCAAGAAACTCATTATTTTCCTTTTCTGTATTTGCTGTTTTCCACATCTCAGCAAAATTATTATTCACACATCACAGGTAGAGAATAGGTAAATAAGCAAGGGAATTACTTTTTAAACTTTTACTCAGGAATGTTCACCAGGAGAAAGATTTTTCTTCTAAAATCCCCAGTGTATGCATCCCATCCAACCCATACTCCCTCCTGCAACAATTGGTAATATGTGGGATGGACCACACAGAATACAGCAAAGGGAAAGTAATGCATTTCCTGTAAACTCTGCAGGGTGTTCTGTAACACAAAGCTAATTCCCATAATAAACCTTTTAACCTGCAAAAAGCCATTTTAGTTTGGGGATAAGCTCAAGTTTGTTTTATCCTCTATTTAATGGTTTCATGCCTTACCATGATACTTTTTATGAACTGCATATCTATGATCAGCATAAACAACCCTCAAGGGCCTTTACACTATTATAAGTCACTGAGCATTTTTGTAGGGCAGTACTACAAGCTGCTATGGAATATAATAGAGAGGAACTTGAAAGTTGAATTTAAATATGAACTTTTATTCACACAGATCCCAAATCTCTTTACATGCAATGTAAAACTGAATCATTCAATCAAACCACTTCAACTTGGTACAGTTAGCAAACAGCAGACTTTTCTTATCCTGATGTATTTTCCTTTTTGTCTAGATTCATATAATATAGTTTTCTGAGTACACCAGAGTGTAACCATTAACCTGTCCCCCTGTAACACTCTCTAGAGAGTGTGTAAGAAATGCATTGGTAAGCCCAATACCTTGTTATGGCTACACCTTGGTGTACCTGAGGTACCTAGAGTTAGATATATATATATATATATATATATATATATATATATATATATATATATATATATATATATATATATATATACAGTGCCTTGCAAAAGTATTCAGACCCCTGACCAATTCTCTCATATTACCGAATTATAAATAGTACATTGAAATTTCGTTCTGTTTGATATTTTTTTTTAAACACTGAAACTCAGAATCAATTATTGTAAGGTGACATAGGTTTTATGTTGGGAAATATTTTTAAGAAAAATAAAAAACTGAAATATCTTGCTTGCATAAGTATTCAACCCCCACACATTAATATTTGGTAGAGCCACCATTCGCTGCAATAACAGCTTTAAGTCTTTTGGGGTAAGTATGTACCAGCTTTGCACACAGTGTCGGAATGATTTTGGTCCATTCTTCTTGGCAGGTTTGCTCCAGGTTGTTCAGGTTGATTGGACATCGCTTGTGGACCGCAATTTCCAAATAGTGCCACAGATTCTCAATGGGATTGAGATAAAGACTTTGACTGGGCCACTGTAGAACGTTCACCTTTTTGTTCTTGAGCCACTCCAGTGTTGCTTTGGCCTTGTGCTTGGGATCATTGTCCTGCTGAAAGGTGAATTTCCTCCCAAGGTTCAGTTTTTTAGCGGACTGAAGCAGATTCTCTTGCAGTATTTTCCTGTATTTTGCTCCATCCATTCTTCCTTCAATTGTAACAAGATGCCCAGTCCCTGCTGATGAGAAGCATCCCCACAGCATGATGCTGCCACCACCATACTTCACTGTAGGGATGGTGTGTCTTGAGGCATGGGCGTGTTAGGTTTGCGCCACATATAGCGCTTTGAGTTTTGGCCAAAAGCTCTATCTTGGTCTCATCTGACCACAAAGCCTTTTCCAACATCACAGCTGGGTCACTCTCATGCTTTCTGGCAAACTCCAGACGTGCTTTCAGATGGTACTTTTTGAGTAACGGCTTCTTTCTTGCCACCCTCCCATACAGGCCAGTGTTATGCAGAGCTCTTGATATAAGAACATAAGAACATAAGAAAGTTTACAAACGAGAGGAGGCCATTCGGCCCATCTTGCTCGTTTGGTTGTTAGTAGCTTATTGATCCCAAAATCTCATCAAGCAGCTTCTTGAAGGATCCCAGGGTGTCAGCTTCAACAACATTACTGGGGAGTTGATTCCAGACCCTCACAATTCTCTGTGTAAAAAAGTGTCTCCTATTTTCTGTTCTGAATGCCCCTTTTTCTAAACTCCATTTGTGACCCCTGGTCCTTGTTTCTTTTTTCAGGCTGAAAAAGTCCCTTGCGTCCACACTGTCAATACCTTTTAGAATTTTGAATGCTTGAATTAGGTCGCCACGTAGTCTTCTTTGTTCAAGACTGAACAGATTCAATTTTTTTAGCCTGTCTGCATATGACATGCTTTTAAGCCCGGAATAATTCTGGTCGCTCTTCTTTGCACTCTTTCTAGAGCAGCAATATCTTTTTTATAGCGAGGTGACCAGAACTGCACACAATATTCAAGATGAGGTCTTACTAGTGCATTGTACAGTTTTAACATTACTTCCCTTGATTTAAATTCAACACTTTTCACAATGTATCCAAGCATCTTGTTAGCCTTTTTTATAGCTTCCCCACATTGTCTAGATGAAGACATTTCTGAGTCAACAAAAACTCCTAGGTCTTTTTCATAGATTCCTTCTCCAATTTCAGTATCTCCCATATGATATTTATAATGTACATTTTTATTTCCTGCGTGCAGTACCTTACACTTTTCTCTATTAAATGTCATTTGCCATGTGTCTGCCCAGTTCTGAATCTTGTCTAGATCATTTTGAATGACCTTTGCTGCTGCAACAGTGTTTGCCACTCCTCCTACTTTTGTGTCGTCTGCAAATTTAACAAGTTTGCTTACTATACCGGAATCTAAATCATTAATGTAGATTAGGAATAGCAGAGGACCTAATACTGATCCCTGTGGTACACCGCTGGTTACCACACTCCATTCTGAGGTTTTTCCTCTAATCAGTACTTTCTGTTTTCTACATGTTAACCACTCCCTAATCCATGTACATGTGTTTCCTTGAATCCCAACTGCGTTCAGTTTGAGAATTAATCTTTTGTGCGGGACTTTGTCAAAAGCTTTCTGGAAATCTAAATAAACCATGTCATATGCTTTGCAATTATCCATTATCGATGTTGCATCCTCAAAAAAATCAAGCAAGTTAGTTAGACACGATCTCCCTTTCCTAAAACCATGTTGACTGTCTCCCAGTACCCTGTTACCATATAGGTAATTTTCCATTTTGGATCTTATTATAGTTTCCATAAGTTTGCATATAATAGAAGTCAGGCTTACTGGTCTGTAGTTACCTGGTTCAGTTTTGTTTCCCTTTTTGTGGATCGGTATTACGTTTGCAATTTTCCAGTCTGTCGGTACCACCCCTGTGTCAAGAGACTGCTGCATGATCTTGGTTAGCGGTTTGTAAATTACTTCTTTCATTTCTTTGAGTACTACTGGGAGGATCTCATCCGGCCCAGGGGATTTGTTTATTTTAAGAGCTCCTAGTCCCTTTAACACTTCTGCCTCAGTTATGCTAAAGTTATTTAAAACTGGATAGGAACTGGATGACATGTGGGGCATGTTGTCAGTATCTTCCTTTGTAAAAACTTGTGAAAAGTAATCATTTAACATATTTGCTATTTTTTTTCTTCCTCTACGATTTTGCCATTTGTATCTCTTAAACATTTAATCTCCTCTTTGAATGTTCTCTTGCTGTTGTAATATTGGAAAAACATTTTGGAATTGGTTTTAGCTCCCTTAGCAATGTTCATTTCTATTTCTCTCTTGGCCTTTCTAACTTCCTTTTTGACTTGCATTTGCAGTTCTGTGTACTCTTTCTGTGTACTTTCTTTTTGGTCCTTTTTTAATGCTCTGTAAAGTGCCTTTTTTCGCTGAATATTTTTTTTAATTGATCTATTAAACCATTTTGGCAATTTAGTTTTACATTTAGATTTGTCTACTTTAGGGATATAATTGTTTTGCGCCTCTAGTACTACGTTTTTGAAGAACAACCATCCTTCTTCTGTGGGTGTTTTCTCTATTTTACTCCAATCTACTTCTGTTAGTCTCTGTTTCATACCTTCATAGTTTGCTTTTCTAAAATTGTAAACCTTAGCTTTAGTCTTTACTTTTGAGGATTTAAAAAACACTTCAAATGAGACCATGTTGTGGTCTGAGTTTGCCAGTGGTTCTCTGACCTCTGTTTTAGTTATTCTATCTTCGTTATTTGAAAAGACTAAATCAAGGCATGCCTCCCCTCTAGTGGGTGCCTTCACAAATTGTGTTAGGAAGCAGTCATTTGTCATTTCCACCATTTCTATTTCGTCCTTCGCGCTACCCACCGGGTTTTCCCATTTTATTTGGGGGAAGTTGAAATCCCCCATTAGTATGGCTTCTCCTTTGCTACACACATTTCTAATGTCATTGTATAACAGATTATTGTGCTCACCGTCTGAATCTGGCGGTCTATAGCATGCTCCTATTATTATGCCTTTTGAATTTTTGTCTGTTATTCTGACCCATATTGATTCGGTTTTATTTTCTTTGTCCAGGTTTAACACCTGGGCTTCAAGACTGTTTCTTATGTATAGCGCTACCCCTCCTCCTCTTCTGTCCTGCCTGTCTTTCCTATACAGTGTATACCCACAAATATTATATTCGTCCCCATCACTCTCAGATAACCACGTTTCTGTAACACCTATCACATCATAGTTACTTGTTAGTGCAGTAGCTTCAAGTTCTAGAATTTTGTTTCTGATACTTCTAGCATTTAGATAAACACATTTAATGGTTGTCTTACCTGAGTTGTTGTTCTTGTTTTGATGCGGTCTCCCTTCTGTTTTTTTGTTGATTTCTCCCCCCTTCCTTTCTAGTTTAAATGCTTCCGAACCTGCTCGAGGATCTTTTCTCCAAGTAGACTAGTTCCCTTGTTATTTAAATGCAGTCCATCCCGTCTATACAGATAGTCCTCGTTGTAGAAAGTGGTCCAATGATCAAGATAGGTGAAGCCTTCCCGTGTGCACCACGTCTTCAACCATTGGTTTTGATTTATTATTTCCAGCTGTCCATATGGTCCTTTGCAAGGTGCGGGTAGTATACCAGAAAATACCACAGTTTTGGTTTTCTCTTTTAATTTCCTTCCTAGCTCTCTGAATTTGTTTTGCAGGGATTTTGGTCTGTCTCTTCCAATGTTGTTTGTACCGATGTGGACGACTACTACCGGGTCGTCTCCTGTTCGTTCTAGGAGCCTGTCCACGTTCTCAGTGATGTGCTTGACCGAGGCTCCCGGAAGGCAGCACACTGTTGTAGTAAGGGGGTCCAAACTGCGAACTGAACTTGCTGTGTTTCTCAATATGGAGTCCCCAACAATCATGACCTCCCTTCTTTTTGCTGTCTGGTCACCACTGTCAATGGGGTCCTGGATGTTGTTCCTTTCATTCTCTTGTTGTTGGTTCTGCTCATCAAAATTCTGAAGTGACTCAAATCTGTTGGTTGTTTTGATTTCTGGTGGTTGTGTTTGACGAAGTTTCTTTTTTTCCCTGCTTCTGCCTACCTGAACCCAGCTGTTCTGACCTTCTATCTCCCTGGTGGCTTTCAGTCTGTTAGGGGTGATGCAGACTTCCATGAATTGTGGGTGTGCTGCAATATGGTTGACTGGTGCACCACGGAGCGAATCCCCTCCAGGCCCACCCTGAATTCCGGTTAGCTCCTTCAAAGTGATTTTTACTGGCTCTCTGGTGGCTCGTTCTCACAAGATTCCTTCTTGTTTTGAGTTGCGCCGGTTTTGCGGGACGGCCCTTTTCTTGGCAGTGACCCTGGGTGGCGTGATTGCAGACTTCCATTCTGATTATTGATCAACCTGTGGCTCCTCACTGAATATCCCAGTACCCTTTCCCTAATCTATGCATTTGCATTACTTTATCTCTAACTTCTGTAGAATGCTCTTTGGTCTTCATTTTCCTTCAGATTCACAGCCTTACCAATGATCCTTCAACAGTTGGGGTTTTTATCCAGAAAATGGGACAGCAACTTTAATGGTTCACAGGTGGAGGCCAATGGTAAGGTAATTGTGTCCTTGTTAGGGCAATTTCTTTCATCGGTGCAAACTGGGAGCTTCCACAGCACAGGGGTTGAATACTTATGCAAGCAAGATATTTCAGTTTTTTATTTTTCTTAAAAATATTTCCCAACATAAAACCAATGTCACCTTACAATAATTGATTCTGAGTTTCAGTGTTTAAAAATAAAATATCAAACAGAACATGGTACCATTTGTAATTCAGTAATATGAGAGAATTGGTCAGGGGTCTGAATACTTTTGCAAGGCACTGTATATATATATATATATATATATATATATATATATATATATATATATATATATATATATATATATATATATATATATATCCACAGACATGCATAATCCTTTAGAAAGTAATCGGAGTGTGATGGCTGAAACATAAATTATACAAAACAACAAGAAGATAACTATCATATTAAATACTTATACCAAGTGCAGCCACCTTACGCATGTTAGAGATCTTACCAGTTATAGAGTGTCCTAAATAATATTGTTGCTTCCCTGTCGTAATATTCTACAGACTTCATTGGAGTAAAAATGAGAGTTCTAAATAAAAAAATGATATACATATACATGTGAGTAATTGTTACAGTTGTGTTTAATGGAATTTAAAACAGGATTCATTCATCCGACTTTTTACATATCCACCCTTACTCTGGTTCCACCGCAGTTTGATATGCAACGGACTACTGTACATATGACAGAATGTTTACTTTGCTAAGTGTCGCAACGGAAATTCAAATTGTGGTGTGCTTGCGTTGCGACTGGCCCGTCTTAGTACACTTACTTAGTACACTTGCCCATACTGTATATTTACAAAGACCACTTTTAGAAAATCCCTTTTTTTTGTCATAAGCAAGTTTGACTGTAATTTGAAAAGTCTTTTTTTGCAATGCCTTATCGCTTAAGGCTGGTTTCACAGACCCTGCTTAAAACTACTCTTGGACTACCTAATCACATTCTGTGGAGCCCTTAGATTTCAGTTGCTTCAAGATTCAAGCAACTCTTTTTCTAAAATTGTCTCTAGCAATAGCAGAGTATCCAGTTGGGTATTTTCAAAATCAGTACTGTTTGGCAGTGAATCCAATTACTTTGAACAAGCTTGGTGGTATCTTTATCTCCCCTCTAGGTTCTTTTGGACTATCTCATTGCTTGGCATTCTGTAGGATTGTATTACAGTTAAGAAGAGGAGAGGAAAGGAGCAGAGTGTGCACATAGAGTGTATACACTCTGTGTATACATAGAACTACTCTAATACATAGAACAGACAGGATGAGGAACTGTGGCTGGGATCCATTGTGCAATTTTGTTTATAATATCTGCTGAGAAACCTGTTGTAACAGTGTTGTTTTTTACTGTGACAAATCCTTGCCCTTGCCTGTAATCTCGTAAAACTGAGGTTGCAATATTCATGAATAAGCAATATTGTTTCTGAAAAAGTGATATGTCACCTAATTAAACAAATACACCCAGTCATTTAATTTAGTTTGTTATGGTTAAGGTCAGATTTTGATTAAGAGAAATGTCCTCTTATTTTTGGATCATAGTGCCCCCTACTCTTGTTAGGGAATCATTTTGAATTTCACTCAGCTTGCTCCCTAATGCAGATGCTCCTGCATTGAATCACTACATTAATACACTTGCTACTCAAATAACATTTACAGCTACCTCAGCCAGAAACAGCAACCTATGACATAAGCCAAAAACACGGGGAAGAAACACAATACAGTCCTTTGTAGTTATGTATTAGGAACATGCAATTTTCCTCAGTGAGATGGAATTTGTTTAACACCTGACAACATTTTTCAAAATGTAAAAGCATTTAAAAGCAAGTTTGTTTTGGCAGAAAATCACACCTTTGGACTAGATTAAATGTCCAAATCTCCTGCTTCTCTTATTCCTGTATGTCTTGCTGGGGATTCCAGATGCTGATCTCATCAGAGAAGCTTGTTAGAGATTGGGGGGTGGGGGGGTAAACACCCTCTTGTGGCTTGAAGATGTTGGCAAATGTAGATCTTTTGAAAAATGTATTTAGCATAATAAGGAACAGGATGGACTTTGCTACAGGGCAATACTGAAAATTCACGCAGAAACCACCATGAAGTGGCTTGCTGTACTTGCTATCTCGGCCAAGCTTCTTCAATTTTCAGTGTCTATGTTTTCCAAGCTTCCCAAAGGTTCCATGCTGTAATGACATTCCAATAGTATGAAGCAACATTGCCTATTGCTGTACAATGGTACCAGATCAGCTATGGTGTATTACTGTGTCATGTCCAGTTTGTTGACATTACAGGTAATGCTGTAGTCTGCTTATGGTTCTCGTATTCATAATGGTATCCATTAGTGTCAGTATGCAATGTTCACTGTGGTATTCAAATAAAGACTTCCATCCTTTTTTTATATAAAGTATTGATCTGTGCATTTTTTTAAACTCGTGGATGTGTGATCTGTTTTACGATGTGCTACAATCAGATTTGTAGGACTCAAACTATAAACTATATAATTATATAAGTTATAATCATATATTTTGAGCTCATTACAGAAAGTCTGTGTGTGATTAAATATTCTGTGCTTTGCTTCTAATCTGCACTCGTTCTCAGCACACTGTTTGCAAGCAGCGTCAATGAATTCACCTGGCAAATTCAGTGTAAAACTAGTCACTAAAGTCTCAAAATCAAAAATTGTCTACCATCAAACCGGCAGACACTGTATATCAGACTGATATACAGTGTCTGCTGTATCATACTGAGGTGAAAGTAGCTTTAATTTCTTAACGGTGTAGTGTTATTTTCAGGTACGCGTTAAAAAGTGGTACTCAGCACACTGCGATTGCTCACACATGCCTAAACAACTTCGGCTAACAAAGCAGGGAAGCGCCCATTCAAATCTGATACGTTATGACCCCCCCCCCGACCCCCAAAACGAACGTCCCGCTGAACAGTTTCCAAATGTTGGCAAATATGTATTATATCATATACTGAGCAGTGATGGATTTTGATTTTGACCAGGATAAGTAACATCAAAAGTGAGTTAGAAAATGCCAAGGCATGAAAATATTGTCTTGTTGACAAATATCATAGAAGCGAATGGAAAAATGAATCCCAGTCTGTTATTGTTGGCAGTTAAGATGGAATAGGTAGTTAAGCTCAAAAAGAGTATTGAAGAATTGCTATGTCTGAAGAAGGCATTGTATGGATCTAAGTATTACTTATTCATACGCAATAGCAACATTGGCATCACAGACAGACTCTGTAATATCCTTTCATTAATGTCACATTATGAATTTAAAATAATGAAAGATAGCTACAAGGCAAAGTTACCACTGAGGGACAGGCCACATAAATTGCTTGCCCTAGATTTCTTAAAAGTCTTTTTACATCAGGGTTTATTATAGCAAAACTGACATATTTAACTTGACCACCAGCTCTATATATAGTTACTATAGTGCATTCCCACAGTGACACCCATAAGCTTCAGACACTATGCTCACATGAGTGAATGTGACATTAAGCAGCAGCAAGAGGTAAGCTTAGTCTTGGTTCCTTTTATTTTTTTCAGTCCAAACTTTATAGGCACTTTCTGTTACACCCTTTGGGATACAGCTTTTTAAGGCCATGATTAATCAGCTTGAGGAGGGGGGCTCCCCGTCCTCCCCCTCTCCCCCTCTCCCCCTCTCCCCCCGCCCCCCCCCCCACCCCCCCTGGGGGGGGGGGGGGGGGGGGGGGAAGGGAGGGGGGGGGGGGGGGGGGGGGGGGGGGGCTTCATGCCCAACATTTTTCATTTTGTTAAAGTGCCACCTTATTTACATAAACTGTGGTAAATCTTGATTTACTTTACTCTGTCTAAAATATTTTTCAAAAATGCAGGCCAGCATTTGATTAAAAATGTTTTGGGGTAATCAAGGTGGCATACTTCTACAGCTTTCATATAAATTTGAGAATGTCTCATGAGGTAATCTGATGAATAAAGATAATAATATTGTATGCCACTGCCATAGGGATTAACAATTTCTATGACAACAGACTCCAAGGGGTTTTGGTATCAACCATCCATGTGTAGAACATGGAATGTTATCCTGGAATGTGCAGTTTATTGTCACGCCCTGCAGACACACTACACGAAGAAACATGAAAAATGAGACAAAGCTGAGCTTTTACAACAAAACTTTAGATTCCCTAAATGTGTGTATTGTCAAGGTAGGCTTTATCTTAATTGTCTAAACATTCTTCACAGCTTAAACATTCTACAAATGATTGGTCTTGGAGGAGATTATTACAATCTCTTCTGCCAAAACAAAGTTGCAAACTCTGATTACATAGGACAGCAGCTTATCACCTATTGTAACTCAGTACAGAGCTGAATTGCTTTAACATTATATTTTGTAATAGGTAAATGCTGGAAATAAGCTGCAACGGTGTTCTGTCCCTCGTAGAACCTATATGTATGAAAAGTGTCCGTCAGGGGCAAATATGGTATGTCAGTAATGTTAATCTTGTTTGATCCTGTTTACTACAAGACAGTACATTGATGTGTTGTTTGTTTTTGTAGCAGTTACATGATCAGTTATTTGAGTGGATATAATGTGAAATTTTGCTGCTTCATGGATCTCCAGAATATTTCAGTTGACTTATTTTAAGATTGGAATCAGGACCTGTAGACAGTGAGAAACAGGAATAATTAGTCACACCTGTCTTTAAATTGGTTATTTTTTACATCAAATTCCCTGAACAGCACACAACTGTTTTGGATCTGTTTTGTTCAAACAAGACATTGCTTTAGTTTAAATTAGTTTAGTGCATTCAGTCACTTTGGGGCTGTAGGGCAAGCACAGGTCAAGCAGATTCTTCTTCCTGCTAGAGATTTTTTTTTAGTTCAATCTACAATATATTTCTGTATTGCATAGAACCTCAAGTATGTCCTTATGTAGTATGGTCCTTACATGTATTTATTACATCCATACTGTTAATACATTTTATTTAGTTGTTACCGCTGCAGAGTTCAGCTAATTGAATGATTTTGATGTCCTTTGTAAATTGAATAACTACTACAGTTTAAATAGTCTTTGTAAATGTTATGCCTCTTTTTGAATCACTGTTAACCTGGTCCTTTGATATGGGATCCTTAATAATATAGTATATACCTATAATATGTCTCTTAGATACCTATAATATGTCTCAATGGTATCTCTTTTAGATACCATTGTGTATAAAGTGTTCTGGGTCTTAAGTTCATCCAGTAGGCAGGCAGTTTGGTTCACTACTCTTCAACAGACTGTCAAAGATGACTGACCTGAAGAAAATAGGTGTGTCATCAACTCTTGAGTGTGGGAGAGTATTAGTTAAAGAGTGATTTATATTCAGGAACTGTATACTGATATTGTTTTCACAATTTAACAAATTTACTTGAAAAAAAAAACAAATATAACAATATATATATATATATATATATATATATATATATATATATATATATATATATATATATATATGGTCTGCAAATTTGGACATGGTGACAGGAACGAGAGGGGCGACAGACTAGTTGAATTTGCAGGAACAATAATTTAATCATCATGGACACCATCTTCCAGAAGAAACCCATAAGGAAATGAACATGGAGAGGACCCAACAGAGTGAAGAATGAAATTGACTACATACTCACCAACAAGAAGCACACCGTACAAGATGTTTCAGTACTAAACAATTTTAACACAGGAAGTGATCACAGACTTGTAAAATGCACCTAAACACAGCACTGTAGTGAACGAAACTCATGATGACACAATTCAACAGGTATTGACAGTGTCGACCCAAGGGACTTTTTCAGCCTGAAAAAAGAAACAAGGACCAGGGGTCACAAATGGAGTTTAGACAAAGGGGCATTCAGAACAGAAAATAGGAGGCACTTTTTTACATAGAGAATTGTGAGGGTCTGGAATCAACTCCCCAGTAATGTTGTTGAAGCTGACACCCTGGGATTCTTCAAGAAGCTGCTTGATGAGATTTTGGGATCAATAAGCTACTAACAACCAAATGAGCAAGATGGGCCGAATGGCCTCCTCTCGTTTGTAAACTTTCTTATGTTCTTATGTTCTTAACATAATCAATGTAGAAATGCTCCAGAAGCAAAGCCTGGTGTTTCAACTGGAACTGAAGAATAGATTCAGCACTCTTCAAGATCTGCAAAAAGATGAAGCAATCGAGGTAAACAAAATCTGTGAGGAAGTGACGCAAGTAATTGTAGAAACAACAAAAAAACATTGCTGGAACACAGAGTACAAAATGCGACCAGAAGATCATGCAAGAGACAAAAGACCTCATGAAGAAAAGAAGGGAAATTAAACAAACTGCAGCTCTGAAGTCAAAGATTGAATATATTGAGCTCTGGAAGACAGTAAGAAAGTGTACTACTGTGGATATACAATTGTTTAACTGTAGGTTGGTAGAGAAAATTATTGAAAACATACGAAGCATGAAGCAAAAAAACAAAGACTAATCTTCAGGGAAAAAACTGATTTTAGTAATCAAACAAGAGGACAGGACTGTCATCAAGAACTGTAAATTGATTTTGAAGAGGGTTGAAGACTTCTACAGAAAATTATATCAAGGTGAAAAGAGCAACGTAGTAGATGAAGAAGATGAGAGGAAAAAAACACACCCCGAAGAAGAAGTTCCAGACTTTCTACTGGAAGAAGTGAAACATGCTGTCAAACATATGAAGACAGGAAAGGCATCCGGAGAAGACGGCATAATGACTGATATCTTGAAAGAAGGAGGTGAAGAACTGAGAAAAATACTGTTGACTACAGATTGTATTAAGCAAAAGAAAATGCCAAATGACTGGAACACATCAGTGATACTTTACATGAGAGAGGAGATAAAGAACTACAGACCTGTTAGCTCACTTCCTATAATCTACAACATTTTTACCAAGATACACAACAACAGACTTCAAGATAAATTTGACTCGGCACAATCAAATGAGCAAGCAGGATTCAGGATTGGATTTAGCACAATATATCATCTTCAAGTTGTACGGCAAGTGATTCAAACCAGCAGCGAGTACCAACTATCACTTTGCTTGGGATTCATAGACTAAGAAAAATCCTTTGATTCAAGATCTGTATCAAGATCTTTGACTCAAGATCTGACTCAAGATCTGTATTAGCTTTTTGAAAAAACAACAAATTGAGAAAACATACAGAGACTTGATCAGCACCATATACAAGAATGCTACATACACAGTAAGACTCCATAAAAACAGCGACAAAATCGAGATTAAAAAAGGAGTTAGTCAATCCTCATATTTACAATGAGGCCAGAAGTATTACAAACAAGAATATAAGAACTGCACAAGGCTAGCATCAAAGCGGGTTTTAAAATGAACCTGAAGAAGACTCAAGTCAAGTTCAAACTCCACAGGCAATTGAAATCAATGGGATCAAGCTTCAAGAAGTAAATAATTATGTATACTAGACAGTTAGTTTTGGCAACCAAGAACCAAATGTGCAAAATCTATAGAAGAGCAAAAATGAGCTGGAGTGCCTTTGGAAGATTAAGCATGGTTCTGAAAGGGAAACTACCCTTATGCCTCAAGAGGAATGTCTTTGACCAATGCGTGCTATCAGTGTTAACTTACGGATGCGAAACCTGGACCCTCAATGCAAAAATGACTCAAAAATTACAAACGAGTCAACAGAATATGGAAAGATGCATGCTGGGACTAACAAGAAGAGACAGGAAAAGGAAAGACTAGATAAGAGTGCAAACAAAAATATGCAATGTTATTATAAGAGCTGAAATGGCAGTGGGCCGGGCATGTAGCAAGAAGAACAGACCATCACTGGACCAAGGAGATACTAGACTGGATCCCTGGAGATATAAAGCGACCAAGAAGAAGCCCTCTAGGAAGATAGCAAGATGAAATTGGGAAACACGACAGAGCACCGTGGATGAGGGACGCAGCAGACAGGCTTTTTTAATATATATATAAAACAGTGCTGCATTTCTCTAAACCATTTACGTTTTGTCATAAATAATGGCCCATGAGCAAAAACACAAAATATTTTTTAAGAATTAAAAGCATGTGCGCATGTGCATATGAGGAACTGTTGTAGATTATTGCAATAACATTTTCTTAAGTACCTCACTCAATAGGTGATATCTGGTGAATGGAAAGTGAAATTCAGATGTTGTAGTTTTTTCTCATGTCTTACAGAATTTTTACTTCAAATACAGCTTAAAGTAAATGCCACACAAAACCAGCCTTAATCCCCATGTTTACGCACTTACAATATAAACAAGATGCTTAAACTGTGATGTAAGTACCTTTCAGCATTCTTATCTTTCCTAATTAGGATGACTGCAAGACAGCGTATCAGTCAAGACTGTCACATATGATTCAGTGTTCCTGGAAGGAATTTCAGATAATGGGCTGCCACAGCCTGCTGCTTTTAAAAGTTAACCATTCAGACTACAATCTTTGCAACAAGATATACATTCCAACTTCACAGGCGGTGTTACAAGCCCTGTGTATCAGTTTACCTAAAAAATATGTGGGTGTTGAAAGTTAAAAGGGTACAATGTGTAAATAAAAGTGCTAAAATGAGATTAGTGTGAGGTATTTATATTAGGTCAACAAGTTTAGGTCAAGAATAAAGAAATTATCTTCAAAGTAGTTATAGCTAACAAAAAAATCCTTATTTTAAAACATTCTATTTGATACTAAATACTTAATGATATAAGTGCAGCTGCAGATATAAAGGGTTTACATTGATCCCAGTGGTATTGATATGGACCCATTGGATTCCAAGAGTGCTGTATCATTCTAATATACTATGGGCTTTTCAGATACCAAACCTATGGTACCATTCTGTCATGAATCACACCATATCTCTCCTGGTGCCACTGCCATCAAAGTACCATTGTTTTATGAGGGCCCAACTTTAATGATCAAGACAACAGTATTTAGATCTGGTCTTGTTTAAATCCATTGGATAGATTCCACTACAACATGCCAGTTTGGGATTATTTACTGTGATTAGATATGCTAATCATACTTTGTTTGGTCTTAAACACTCAATAAGATGGTATCTAAATAATACACATGGAATATAAGCAGCCATCCAGGATACAGCCCATTTTAGAAGGTTTGATGTTGTTATGCAGTTGTCCATTAACCATCCCCCAGAGGAGTCCGAAGACAATATTCACCTTTTACAGCTTCTATACTGCCATAAAAAAACTGCTGAAAATGTAATCTCAACTAGAACAAGTTTCGTCTCAGTTCTTGGGAAATTCATATTTATCGTTTCAGGTCTACCTGTTGACATGGGCAGAAATGCTATGCTGCGGTGAATTGACACAACCTGTTAGTGTACCATTTCCTGAGGGATGCTGGTGTATTGGCAGAGAATATGCCAAGGATATCGAAGCAACACTTTTGTCATTACAGGTCTCAAGTGGGTCAGTTCTTAACAGCAGCCCTCAAGATGCAACGATGAAAGGTGTATAACAAAAGCCATCTGTCCTATTGTTAGAGAAGGGATGCCCTCGGCTCATTAGTGTCACTCCTCTCTGAAATGCAAAGGAATGTGGTGGTAGCTGGTACATTTACATATTTATCTCTTGTTGTGACAAGAGTCTGTGAAACTTTAAGTTAATGCAGTGCAGAAACTCTAACCCTTTGACTTCTCCTGTTATAAAGTTGTGAATTTCTTTAACAGGCCTGGTTTCTGTGAGTGTGAGGGCTAAAGAGTTAGTAATTCTGCAATGTGTGTTGGAGCCAGACCATTAAATCCAACCTGTAATACTATAGGTGAGCAGAAGGGTCAGGCTGATTTGACATGTTGTCCTCTCACTGGAAAAATCAATTTTCAGGTTTTAATTAATATAAAGACTCCCAATCTGTATTCTGAATCTGAATGAAAATCCATATAAATTCCAATCGAATAGCTGTGCTGTTCTGTAATATTAAATTATTGAACACAAAAATATGTCCAAATACCTTTATACAAAACTGGATATTAATGGATATGGAATAAACTATACTGGATATTTTAAACAGTTCAATTTACTAATGCTCTTTTTTTCCGCCATGAATGAAACCTAACATTGTTTAACTAACATTTGAGGAAAGAGAAACATTGTGCCACATAACAAAGAGTAATAGATCTATAGCTGACAAGCTGTTTCTTAAACATTCTACTACTAAAGCCCATGATACCCCTGACCCCTATGCTTAATGTATACAGTGCAGTTCCTATAACCCACAATGGTTAGAACTCAGAAGCAGCTCTTCTGTGTGTAAACAGGAAGATGCCAAATGGCTGTGTGTGTGTGGCATGACTTATCAACATTTAAAGCTTGGTGTGGCTACACGCTGAGTGATATCTTCCTTTCAGTTGGTGTGGACGTGTGGAATTCTTCAGTTTGTGTTCCGCTAATAAATTCGGAAACTAACTTTTACCACTTAGGTACCTTGCAATAGCTTTTTAACACGAGAAGGGGCTCTTAGCAGTCATCAGGAAATGTACACTCAGCAAAGGAAAATACTCAAATAGGCCTTTTTGACTAAGCTCTTCAAATTGTATAATAACATTATCCTAATTTATAAGAGCTAACTTTTTTTTTTGTAAAGACACTTAGATGTTTCATCATTTCCACGAATGTATTCTTTTTACCAAGATGGTTTAAAATAGGAAATAACTGAGCCTTTCTTTTATTGGTAAAAAAGAAACAAAACAAAACAAAAAACATACACAATTACAACATTCATTACCAATGTCAGTTAATATTGCTTTAAGGTCAATCATTTTACAGAGAGAAACAATGCTTATAATTCACATCATCATATTACAGTTGCTTTTGAGGGATGCTTAAGTGACTTTAGGTGCTGAGAGGCTTATCTGTTCAGAGCTTGTTAGCTCCAGTTTGTGCTCTTTAAGATGCTGTTTATTATTCCCATCGAGGCAGCAGTATTGACCTTGACCTATTAAGTCTACTTGCTGGGACACTCATCAGAAGAACATCCCTAGTATTACATTGGAGGCAGGATGACAAATTACTACCTGCTATCTATACTCCCTGGGATCAATGGCACATTGCCAGATACATCTTTAAAGTGATAATACATAGTTATTATAAAGATAAATCAACAAAAGATTCTCTGGAGATGACGGCATTGGTTGGCACTGTATGTCTTTGGGGCACCTTCATCATTAATTCTCAATTAAGAGAAAATTCATAAAAACAGTCATAACAAAGACTTAATTATGAAAAGATGAAAATGGACAATAAAAGTAAATAGCTTAGTGGTAAAGTCTTGTTGAACTGGATTTGGTTGACTAGATTGGTCTTGATTTAAGTTTAAAATGAATCCACCAGGATTTGGCTGGCTGGTTGGAAAAAAAAAGGAGGTAAGGGTTGTCATCAGTATAAGTCAATTGGAACTCACTTTGCCATTTAGTTCTGAGCTGGAAATGCTTGTTAGCCCCCAATATCACCAAGATGCCCATGTGACATGGAAAACAAAAAAACTGGATCACTTTCAAATCATAACCTACTGTAAGTACATGAGATGCCGACGTCATTTTTTTTATTGCAAATGACTTCTGATGTTATCAAATGCAACTGTAACAGTTAATTTTGTGTCTACACTTACCAATATGGAGAATTAAGTGCAGTATAAAATCTGTATGGTACTGCTGATGTTTGTGATCAGTCGTGTAATTCAGCACACAAGGGATATTCTCTTATTGTTTGAAATTTCCTAAGCAGTCTATCATAACTTTTACTACCCACTAATGAATGGCCTCACACAACGTTACCATGTATATGGTATTCAGCGATTCTTAATTTTGAGACAAGGAACTTGTCTAAGAATTAATTGAAATGACTTATAATGCAAATGTTAATACATTACGTGATGATGTCAAGCATTTGAATTGCTTCACTGACTAAATCAGTGTTCAGGGCTTAGAGGTTAGTAAGGCATCACAACATATATTTCACTTTAGATTTACAATACACCCTCAAAGGGAATGAAGGGAATTGCATTCAATAGATTTTTTAAATCAAAAAGTTGAGACTTGCTGCTTTAATGATCTGGCAAAACGCCTGGAATGTCCTTACTGTACATAAATGAAGGCTCGTGACAGTGAATCTGTGTTTGTTCAAAGAATGCAGTATTTATAAGTTGTACCAAAAGCCCCTGAACATTTACAAGGGATACAAAATATTAAAGCATTTGTATTATCTTCCAGATTAAATGTGATTAGTACAATAGAAGGTTTCCTTGAAAGTCCCTTTACCTTTTGAGAAGGGGTCAAGCACATCAAGCAGAGAAAAAGCATACATGCAGTATGAAATGTATCTACTGAAGACCACACACTTTTCAATGCTAACAGGACCTTGTAAAAATATTTACATTCACAATATCGGAACAAATCTTCTTTGTGGATTATCTGTCAGAGAATAATTGATATTCTGCTTTCATATCTACCAATTATTAGGACGGCACGTTTTAAACATGGCTAAGCCTTTGAAAGCTGGTTACAAAAAAATAAATCTCTGTTCTTATGTAATCCCTATGTTTATAGAATCATTATAAATGGGTTCTACCGTTTACATTGAATTGATGTCATAAATCACAAATTAAAACAGATTGCATTAGCTTTAAGAGCTGAATATAAATCTAACCTTTTTTCCTTCAGTGACACTTTTGCCAAATTGAAACCATAATTAATGTTCAATATATAAATTAACCTCAAGCGTCTGTTAAAAGCTCATAAATATGCAAAGGAAACCATTGACTCTTCCATTCAGGAATTCATTTTATTAGTACCGAATAAAAAAAAAAAGACTCTTGTGTGGCTCTCTTCAGGCTCGATCCCCCCTTTCCAGTGTTGCTATGCAGAATCCTGTAACAGCAGAACGAACAACACTTAGCAGCCACACTCCCTCGGTGTCCCTGTATCCGCTAGTTACAACCCAATCTCGGCCCTCCCTACTCCTGTTTGGTCTTCCGACCCAGCCACTGGTACTTAGCCTCAATAGGGTAGGACCTTGCTTCTCAGGTGTGTGCAGGGAGATGATCTTCCGTCCCACAGACAGTGCCTGTTCGCTCCTCTGGGGCGTCGGTCATGGAGGGGGTTGCATTGAAGAGAAGTAATGAAACTTATTAGCATTAAAATCAATCAGGTTGTTGGTGGATGTAAATATTTATGCCAAGTATGTTTGCTTCTAGGCCAGATACCAAACACAACACAGACCTTGGCATAAGAATACTAAATAGTCTTCCCTTAATCAAAACACTGACTTGTCAGTGTAATTCAGGAATACATAATTTGCTTTGCTATAAGTTTCTGACCAGTCCTTCCTTCCATCATGAAGCCGTGTCTTTATCTTTTCATATTTCTTCTCAATGCCCTATGATCCTGTGAACGTGTGGATGGCAGTTCATAGGTGTAGGGGAGATGCAGGTGCTCCAGACAAGCACAAACACAAACTTCACAGTTCAAGTTCTTTTATTTTCTTGTTTGTATATAGGTATACGCTTCACTCACAACCTCACAGTCCTCGTCTCCTCTCATTAACAACAACAAAGGAACCGATTACAGCATCATGTCCCTCTAAAGTATCCTAAGCCCCGCCCCCTCCGATAGCTAGATCAATCACGTCGCCTCCAATTCATGACTGAAACGTACTAGGGCGATGACATACTAGGGCGATGACTCTGGTACCGTGATGGCGCCCTGTTGCTGAATGGCCAGCTTTCGACTGACTCTGGAATGAGCTGCCCAACCATTCAGTATGAGGCACACAGTTCCTGTTGTACAGTGCTCTCACAGGTCGGATTCATTTGATCTCTGTCACAGATCCCCATTACCACAGTCCAAGTCGCATAAAAAATTTTCCTACTAGTATTCTTGAAAAGACACGCCCCAGTGAAGCTTGGAGAGTGACAAAGGTGTGGTTTCAACTGAGAAACTACTGTGATTGGATACAAACTGAGAGGCTGCGCCTGCTGTTATTGGGTGCAGAGTTTTGAAGAAGAGAGTGAGAGATGGCGAGTCACGTGAGTAATCTTCACGTTCATCTTGAAACCCGATGCCTTGATGTAATTACATCTATGGCACTGCCATGTCTATTATTAGGTATAGCTACAGCAGTGTCATAAAATCTGATTTCTTTCAAATTATGCTTTGTAATAAAATATAATATAATGATGCTGCTGTTCAGAAGTTTTCTCAAAGTTAAAATATCCATGTGTCAAAAATCTTTTTATGAACTTTATCCTCATAGCCATTGTTCAAAGACTGCTACATAAATCTGTACTTTTACTGTTGGATATCTCGACAATTTGTTTTTATAATGTATGGGTGGCTGTCCACCCAATCTAAAGTCACATTTACACAATATGAGTGTTGTCTTATTTTTACAGACAGAAAAAAAACTGAAGAGACCAATATGCAATGTTGGGTGTACGGTTTTCATAACCTTGGGCTCTCTGTTAATTCTATAAATAGTCGCAGTATTTGGATCCCCCACTTTTTAAATCAGTGAATATATACCTTACAGCGTTGAGTCAGGACAAAAATGCTTCAACTAAATCAACTACAAAAAGTCTGGGTGGGGGCGGGGGGATGTCTGTGTAGGGTTTCCATATGACTCCATGTACACTTAGACAGTTTAGGCTTTTCAGCTCATATCACAATGTATTCTGGTACCTTTTATCAGTCTCAGGTACCTTTCACAGCAAGACTAAGGGGGAGGGGGTCAACAGCAAAACAATAAGAACCTGTATTAAATCATGCTAAATCACATCTTTCCTCAACGAATGCTGCTAAATCACGCCTTACCTGTATGAATGTTGCTAAATCATGAATGCTGCTAAATCACGTCTTATCTGTGTGAATGTTACTAAATCATGAATGCTGCTAAATCATGTCTTTTTTAACATGTTGTATTACCCTTAATGACTTACTCTGGTACAGGTACTGTTAAATGATTACTTTTCACAAGTTTTTACAAAGGAAGATACTGACAACATGCCCCACATGTCATCCAGTTCCTATCCAGTTTTAAATAACTTTAGCATAACTGAGGCAGAAGTGTTAAAGGGACTAGGAGCTCTTAAAATAAACAAATCCCCTGGGCCACATGAGATCCTCCCAGTAGTACTCAAAGAAATGAAAGAAGTAATTTACAAACCGCTAACCAAGATCATGCAGCAGTCTCTTGACACAGGGGTGGTACCGACAGACTGGAAAATTGCAAACGTAATACCGATCCACAAAAAGGGAAACAAAACTGAACCAGGTAACTACAGACCAGTAAGCCTGACTTCTATTATATGCAAACTTATGGAAACTATAATAAGATCCAAAATGGAAAATTACCTATATGGTAACAGGGTACTGGGAGACAGTCAACATGGTTTTAGGAAAGGGAGATCGTGCCTAACTAACTTGCTTGATTTTTTTGAGGATGCAACATGGATAATTGCAAAGCATATGACATGGTTTATTTAGATTTCCAGAAAGCTTTTGACAAAGTCCCGCACAAAAGATTAATTCTCAAACTGAACGCAGTTGGGATTCAAGGAAACACATGTACATGGATTAGGGAGTGGTTAACATGTAGAAAACAGAAAGTACTGATTAGAAAAACCTCAGAATGGAGTGTGGTAACCAGCGGTGTACCATAGGGATCAGTATTAGGTCCTCTGCTATTCCTAATCTACATTAATGATTTAGATTCTGGTATAGTAAGCAAACTTGTTAAATTTGCAGACGACACAAAAGTAGGAGGAGTGGCAAACACTGTTGCAGCAGCAAAGGTCATTCAAAATGATCTAGACAAGATTCAGAACTGGGCAGACACATGGCAAATGACATTTAATAGAGAAAAGTGTAAGGTACTGCACGCAGGAAATAAAAATGTACATTATAAATATCATATGGGAGATATTGAAATTGGAGAAGGAATCTATGAAAAAGACCTAGGAGTTTTTGTTGACTCAGAAATGTCTTCATCTAGGCAATGTGGGGAAGCTATAAAAAAGGCTAACAAGATGCTCGGATACATTGTGAAAAGTGTTGAATTTAAATCAAGGGAAGTAATGTTAAAACTGTACAATGCACTAGTAAGACCTCATCTTGAATATTGTGTGCAGTTCTGGTCACCTCGCTATAAAAAAGATATTGCTGCTCTAGAAAGAGTGCAAAGAAGAGCGACCAGAATTATTCCAGGCTTAAAAGGCATGTCATATGCAGACAGGCTAAAAGAATTGAATCTGTTCAGTCTTGAACAAAGAAGACTACGTGGCGACCTAATTCAAGCATTCAAAATTCTAAAAGGTATTGACAGTGTCGACCCAAGGGACTTTTTCAGCCTGAAAAAAGAAACAAGGACCAGGGGTCACAAATGGAGTTTAGAAAAAGGGGCATTCAGAACAGAAAATAGGAGACACTTTTTTACACAGAGAATTGTGAGGGTCTGGAATCAACTCCCCAGTAATGTTGTTGAAGCTGACACCCTGGGATCCTTCAAGAAGCTGCTTGATGAGATTTTGGGATCAATAAGCTACTAACAACCAAACGAGCAAGATGGGCCGAATGGCCTCCTCTCGTTTGTAAACTTTCTTATGTTCTTATGTTCTTATCTACCACATCATTGGATATACAGTATTATGGATACATTGTACTCTATGGGTCGGTTGATTGGCAGAACTGGAATTGGTAAAGTTTTAATACAAGTAGACAAATGTTTTCGATACTTCCATCACTGTACAATATCATTTATATATTTTATTATTTATTGAAGAAGCAAATCCATGACAACTATTGTATACTGTTATATTGCAGAATGTTCTTTTGTTTTTAAATTAAACTTTTGCCGTCAATTTTCCATCATATTTTTTAAAAACTCACCTTTGTTCAGGAAAATCTAAAATAAATACATTTCTTTTTATTCTTCTTTTTTTTACAATAATGATTTAATTAGGGTTTTAAATCTAATTGAGGAAATGGGGCTGTTTTGTGCTTTGTAGTCTTTCTTTAGGATGCAACGTCCACTAGCCTGTGGCACTTGACCTATGTGCATTTGACAGGGTCAGTATGAAATAAATAGCCATCATGTGATCTCCAAATCAAATCAGTCAACCATCCAAGCATTCCTTTAGCCTGAAATCATTTCCGAATTAAAAAAGATTCTTTGCACAATCTGCTTCATCATGTGAAGAATCTGAGGCGTTGATGTTTGGTGAGCCTACTAGGAATGCTTTGCTTCAACAAACACTTGCTTTGATTCCAAGAGTCACAAGGAGGCAAGGAATGCATATTGACATCAAAAAGCCATTAGCTTTTCTGTACATTCCAACTTAGTTATCATCATTAAAACCTAGCACAATAATGCCCTGGAGAACTATTCTGACCTAAAAGGCAGTGTTTTTAGCAGCTAGTTTGAAATGTTTATGTGTTAGTTGCAAATTCAATGAACAGCAGCTGTTCATACATCATTTTACAATTTTTTTAGCATTTAGCGGAAAGACCTGCTATTTAAAAAATGAGTGGTTTTCTAACTCTGAGTGACTGAATTAGCTTTGTAACACTGATGTAGTTTTTACAAGCAGGAATGGTGCAAATGTTACGCTTCCTTCAAAAGTAAGGCATGGTAAGTGGTTTGTTTTGCCGTTAGAATGCATTCACTGACATTCATGGTACTCGTAATTGTAGAAAAGAGAGTACTGTACATTGCAACATAACACCGGTCAGCAAATTCTCCAATAAATTAAGTTTAAGTTGTGGCAGGGTAGAGGCCCTGTGCACTGATAAATGGGTGGTTTGTGGCTGTTCTTACACAGCCAAGGTCTTAATCAGTTAAGAGGTAATTGTTTTACTAATTTAATTAGGTACACCTGCCAGTAATTAATAGGCAGGTGTATATAAAGCAGGTCGAAATGTTTGGTCTGTTGTCTGCGCCAAAACCAGAGTTTCCTCTGCTGGAACCTGAGTTTCCTCTGCTGGAACCTGAGTTTCCTCTGCTGGAACCTGAGCTGCTGCCGCTAAAGACGGAAGCACCACTGTCTCGAGCCAGAAGGAGAAGCAGCGGTGTCTCCAGAACTGGAATGACAAGCACTGTTGTCTTCAGAACCGGAAGGAGAAGTATCGCTCTCTCCAGAGCCCGAGGGAGAAGCACTGCCATCTCCAGAGTAGAGAAAAAAGGAGCCGCCAGCTAGAGAAGGGGGAGGAGGTAAAGAGTCCACCTCCACTGCAGCCCCGACCACTACCCCTGTGCACCAGTCCGGCGTTGGTAGGTCTGTTCCCTTGGCCCGTGCTCCTAGATACCGACCTTTGTGTCTGGACACCTGGCCACTGGGACTACTGGGACTACTTTTCAGCTTGCTGCACCACCAGGCCCAGTCGTTCACTGGTCTCCTGTTCTGTTCCCCCATGGCAAACCAAGTTCACACATTTGCCTGCCGCTGTAGTCGGCCGGTCAACTACTTGTGCTCCTGATGCCACATCCACGTTGCCCTGGTTCCGTCACTGGTTCTCTGACCGACCCACCCTCCAACCCATCGGCAAGAAGGTCTAGGAATGGACAATTTGGGACTTGGCTATTTCAAAGGGAGGGGGGAGGGGGGAGGTGGCCGTGGAATGGCTGTGTGTGCTGAGCACAAGGGTAAGGATGTGTGGCAGGGTAGATGCCCTGCATACTGACAAATAAATACATTAGTGTGTGGCGGTTCTTACCCAGCCAAAAGTTTAATTATTTAAGAGGTAACTGTTTCACTAATTTAATTTGGTACATCTGCCAGTGCTTAGTAGGCAGGTGTATATAAAGCAGGTAAAAATTTTGGTCGGTTGTCTGTGTTATGGCTAAGGCCTGAGAGGAGGGAGCCTGTGGGCTCTGACCTGGTAAAGGTATTGTGATATACTTGATAAGTATATGTATTTTATGTTACTGGTAATTGGCTCAGTCATCCAGTTAACAGCTAGAACTGTGAAATGTTTAGCCAAGCATTCCTTGGAGGAGTGAGGCTTTTGTTTTGTTTATTTTGCATTTGGTAAATATACAGGCACATATGTGTGGTCCAGACAGTAGAAAAGGTCACGAAAGTGGCAAAGACAAACCCTGGTTTGCCACAAAGTTTAGATGAAGGATCAAGCACAAGCACACTCCAACCAAAAGGGAAAGATTTAAGAAAATTTGAAATGTTTGAAATACATTTATCTGGTGACACATATTCATGATGTATAGATTTTATTTATAATTATGCACACTACTGTTGAATTGTCTTCTTTAAAAAAAAACAGAGTTAATGACGACTGGTGTAAAAGCTTTGGAAATATTGTGATGTGCTGCTTTGCAGACCCAAGTTCGCAGTAGTGGATGGAAGGACACGGAGGCATAACCCTTCAGCAAGTGCTTGGTTTTATTGAAGAGGGCTAGGATCCCTAATCACACATAACAAGAGGCCTAGCCTTGGGGTGGAACCTATTCTCTCACACTTATCCCTGCTCAGTGAGTGGGAGATCACTTCAGTGACAGATCTGATTTATAAAAAATTGTATTAGTTTAGATCAGATTAGTTTACTGGTATACTGTTTTATGTGGAGTCCTCTTTCCTACAGCAAGAGTGGAGTAATCTTGAAAAGGCATCTATAAAGGTTGGCATTGTTAAGAATAGTTTTTAAAGAAGGACGTCACATCACAGATCCTTACTCTGTCATTAAACTAATTTATATAAATAAATAACATAGCCACTGCATATAAACAATGTATCGTGTTAGCTGTTGTGTTCAAATGTCATTCGTATCTGGACTCTTCCAGGGCTGCATTGTTGCAGCTTGGGTGTAGAATAAGTAAAAGGTATTAGAAATTACTTTCAGCTTTTTTAAAAAAAGATGTTACAACAGATGGAAATTGCTGCCTGCGATTATGGCAGCTAGGGGAAAAAAAGAAAGGGGGCTGTTATTTTGTGATCCATTTCGGATGTGCAGTTCAGAGCCAATTTTTTTTAGGATAGACAAAACTGTGGACGCCCCAGCTAAATTAGATCTATAATCATCCCATTACTGAATTAACGTACCTTTACAAAGAGCAAACATCTTATTGGGAATAGTACCTGGCACTACAAAGTCTAAGCTTGACTTTGTTTTTGTTGTGTTTCCCATGGGTATTGTACATTTTATACAGATAAATAATGAAGGAGGCTGCTTTCATCAAGTGCACGGTCGCAGAACAGCTAATGCTCTTCCACTTGGAGGTTTAGATCATCATCCTGAGTAGCATGGAGACTGCAATTCTTCAGTATCCCAAAGGAGTCAGGGTCAGTGTTTTAGTAGGTCAATATCAAATGCACTAATACTGCCTCTAAAAGCACTGTTTCCAGGGTTAGTGTTCGTTTTCAGCAGGGAGGGCTCTGTAAGGTTTTGTGGAGCTTGGGGGTGGGAAATGAAATGTTGACAGTACTCTAGGGATTTCAGCCATTTGCTGTGAAGCTGATCAAAGACACAGAGGTTGGTTGCTAGTCAGCACATCATGCAAACCAATTATCACAGCCTGTGATGTACTAAAGCATTATAATCTATACAGTATTTGGTATTAGGATGGTGCCATTAGGCAGTGATTCCCGGGAGAGGAAAAGGATAGTGTAAAGGAAGATGCAAGTTAAGAACAGCCTGTGGTTCAATATGAAAGTAATACAAAACCATTACATAAATTATAGACACTGAACATCTGTATTCTCTATAAGACCATTGCAGTCTGTCTGCTGTAGTATGTGTTCATGATGATTGTGTGAAAGACTTTGAAAGGCCCTATTTTTTAAGCAAATGATCTGAAAAGAAATAAACTGTATTAGACTAGCAAAAAACAACTTGGTTGCATGAAGGAGCTGTTAGGTTATTGTTCTGAGTAGTTTCTTCTAAGTGTTAAACCATTCAAATGATTTTATTCAGAAAAGTGAAAAGGTACAGTAACAGTTTCTCAACCCACACTGTACTATTACCTCATTTTACTTAGCAGACTCCCCCTGGCTAGAGAAGTGGAATCAAGCCAAAAGTTGAATCAGACTGGGCAAAAATAATAAATAAATAAATAAATAAATAAATAAATAAGACTTTTTTTTTTTTTTAACAGTATGTATTTGGACTCCGAGGATTTGGTTTGTGTTAAGCGTGATAGTTTTTGCAAGAGTTCCATGTAATCATTTTTACAGTTAAGGCAGCAAACTGTCTGACTGACACCAGGTATTCCTAAGAAAAGTCATGCCTGGGTCAGGAGACCGTGAGAGAGAGAGAGAGAGAGAGAGAGAGAGAGAGAGAGAGAGAGAGAGAGAGAGAGAGAGAGAGAGAGAGAGAGAGAGAGAGAGAAGCACTGCATGAAAGAGAAACAGCAATGCTTAAGCCTTAATTTATTTGGATAAAGCCCTGCTTATATCCTGTAACTAGGGCTATAAATAAATATCCTTAGATTGAGTTGTGCTTGTTCTTGTCTTGCAAGGTTCTCTGTATTCAGATTTGTGCTGCTTGTTGTACAGACACACTGCTGAGTATTACTGATATTCAATGCAGGGAGTAAACTCCAGCTGTATGTACATGTGCACACCCCAATATATTACACATAATTATTAACATTAAAAATGTGACTTTCAATTTAAAGTTGTGGTCAGGCGATCACTTCATCATGGACGCCTATAAAGCAGAATCTGGTATATTAACCCTTGCAGAGGGATCAGCAGGAGTTAAACAAATCTAAAGAATGACTGAATCTCCTGGATTTATTGCAGTGCAGCTAGAAGAACAGTATGCCAAGTGAATAAACATAGTGTTTGATGGTTACTCCAACATGTGCAAGCCTTTGAGCCATTCAGTAGCAGGGAACATTTTCTCACTTTATAACTGTTAATTAGGAAAAAAAGATTTTTGCCCAGTAGGTTGCAATATGTCAACGCAACTTAAGGGATGTCCAGGCAACTTGAGGGAACTTACCAGACAGTTAGGAATATACATTTACTTGTTTTCAGTGTAAATAAGAGAAAAAAAAAATGACATCTACACTGTATTACTTTTGTTAAATTGTATAAAGGCATACTTAAAACAGGAAGGCGACTTGCCTGTGGCCAGTAGAGTTTTCTTTCAAATCCAGGTTTAAATACAATTGCTCCTCAAAGGGAAATGGTTTGTACCGGTAATCATATAATCAAGATGATTAGTGAACCACCCAAGCTGAAGTTCTGTGGAATGATTTATCTGCACATCAGACAAGTTCTAAGAAAAGTAGGGAGGAGATGTTTGTTTTAAATTCTATTTGGCATATTTGACTTTAATAATATGAGTAAAATTACTTCAGCCAAAGGAAGTAATTTCATCAAGCTGGCTCAGAATAGAGCAAGTGTAGCAAAACAAACAAAAAAAAAAAAGAATGAAAAGATAAAAGTTAGCTAATGGGGGATTATAAATAATTATAGGCAATTATCCATAACAAATTAAAACAGCAGTAAATGGTTGTTTTGGATGTTCTGCAGCATCTTCATAATGATTCAAAATGTGAAAATACCTAAACTCCGAATTCATGGTTAAAAAAGCAAAACTATTCAACTTGAAAATCACACTGTACATTGAAAATTTCAGCAGTTAAATGAAGCTTTTGTCTTAATATTGGAACAAAAATAGATGCCTGAAGCGTCATCATTAAATAATTGTAATAAGATCTCAAAGTGGAGATAAGGTTCTTTTAGCAGATACAGTGCCTATAGGAAGTATTCACCACCTTTGGATGTTTTCACAGTTTGTTGTGTTACAACCTGAAAAAATTGGATTTTTTTCCTTTGATTTACAAAACCTACTCAGTGCTTTCAATGTGTGAAAAAATGGGGGGGGGGGGGGGGGGGTGCATGCACATGGATTAAAGAGTGGTTAACATGCAGAAAACAGAAAGTACTGATTAGAGGAGAAACCTCAGAATGGAGAGAGGTAACCATTGGGGTACCACAAGAATCAATATTAGGTCCTCTGCTCTTCCTAATCTACATTTACTACTTAGATTCTGGTATAGTAAACAAACTTTAAATTTGCAGATGACACAAAAATAGGAGTGGCAAACACCACTGCAGCAGCAAAGGTCATTCAAAATGACAAGACTAGACAAGATTCAGAACTGGGCAGACACATGGCAACTGACATTTAATAGAAAAAAGTGTAAGGTACTGCAAGCAGGAAATAAAAAAAAATGTGCATTATAAATATCATATGGGAGACACTGAAATTGAAGAAGGAATCTATGAAAAATACCTATAATGTGGGGAAGCTATAAAAAAAAAAAAAAGGCCAACATGTTGCTCGGATAGTGTATATAGTGAAAAGTTTAAATCAAGGGAAGTAATGTTAAAACTGTACAATGCATTAGTAAGACCTCATCTAGAATATTGTATCACCTCGCTACAAAAAGGATATTGCTGCTCTAGAAAGAGTGCAAAGAAGAGTGACCAGAATTTTTCCAGTTTTAAAAGGCATGTCATATGCAGACAGGCTAAAAGAACTGAATCTTTTCAATCTTGAACAAATAAGACTATGTAGCAATCTGATTCAAGCATTCAAAATTCTAAAAGGTATTGACAATGTCAACCCAAGGGACTTTTTAGATCTGAAAAAAGAAACAAGGACCAGGAGTCACAAATGGAGATTAGACAGAGGGGCATTCAGAACAGAAAATAAGTGGCACTTTTTTACACAGAGAATTGTGAGGGTCTGGAACCAACTCCCCAGTAATGTTGCTGAAGCTGACATCCTGGTATCCTTCAAGAAGCTGCTTGATGAGATGTTGGGATCAATAAGCTACTAACAAGCAAACGAGCAAGATGGGCTGAATGGCCTCCTCTCGTTTGTAAACTTTCTTATGTTCTTATGTTCTTACATATTATGTATACTGGATTGCAGGACTGATCTGGCTTTCCTAGACCTATACAAGATGATGGTGCAGTCATCATGTAGAAGGTAATGGGGGTTGAAGTTGTAATTGCACGTAGCTGTCAATACATAGTATTCTGTGCTAGAAGAAGTTAAACTGATAAACCAGATGCTCCATACCACCTAGCCCTTGATAACTGGCCATGAAAATACATTATGCTTCCTATGGTATATATTAAGAAGTCTATAAAACAAAATAAAAATAAAAATACACCTAAAAATGTTAAGAGAAGCCATTAACAAAGCCACCAATATCTGTTTGTTGAATACAGCTTTCTTTGTGCTAATATATACAGCTTTCTTTGTGCTAATATATCAATATAACTGCCCTGAACCTCGGAAACTGTCTGCTGCTGCCTTCCCCCACAGTACGAAGCCTTGGTGTACTTTTTGACAGCAACCTCTCCTTTGATGCCCACATCTCCTCCGTGGTCAAATCTTTCTTCTACCATCTTCAAAACCTCCCAAATGCAGCTCGACTCAACTAGTGCAACTCTATGTGGTGGTCTCCTGGCACGCACCATAAAAAGACTGCAGCTAGTTCAGAATGTCGCTGCCAGGATCCTCAGCTTGCCGGCAGGGACATAGTGGGTCAGCACTTTGAGGAGGTGCACAGGACCTGTGATGAAGGGCATTGTAGGTGAGCAGGAGAGTTTTGAAAGTGATCCTGAACAGATGTAAAAAACATGATCACATCACCCCTCATCTTGCCCAGCAGCACTGGCTACCTGTAAAGTTCAGGATCACTTTCAAAACTCTCCTGCTCACCTACAATGTCCTTCATCACAGGTCCTGAGCACCTCCTCAAAGTGCTGACCCACTATGTCCCTGCCCGCAAACTGAGGTCCTCCAACTCTGGCCTGCCTGTTATCCCCGAGGAAAAGTGCACCACACTTGAAGAACACTCGTTTAGCTTCATGGCTCCGACTCTCTGGAACTCTCTCCCAGCTTTGATGCATGATGCTCTGTTGCTCGCTTAATCAACTCTCAAGACCCACCTGTTCTCTTTTGGTTTCCATGCTCTTTATGCCTGATATCTGCTATTAGCTGCTGTGTTGCTGCTACTATTTCATGTATTATGTTACTATCATGTATTATGCACTGTTTTTTTTGTTTTGTTTTAGTTTTTTATTATTGTATATCATGTATTATGCGTTTCTCTGTATTTAAAGTATTATGAATTTTCTTGTTATTACTGCATCTTGTAAAGCGCTTTGTGACGGAGGTCCACTATGAAACTCACTATATAAAATAAAAATTGATCGATTGATTGAATACAGATACAGTATAGTAGTAAGAAAGGATTACACTGTTTAAAGCATTTCCTCTCCCTTAGGTATGCGCACAAGAAGCTGGAGATGGTAAAGTGATTCTAGGTTGCTTTGTTTAACCTGTACAGGTAACAAATGACTCTTTATCAAAAACATGTTGCTCATCCTACTTACCCTTTCAATGAACCTTGCCACTACTCAAAACAGATCTGTATCTGGGACTAGAGGTCCCGCTCATGGGTGTTTCTTTTTTCCAAGGACACTACAGTTTAATTATTTGCCTATGAAGAAGAATTATAGTAAGATAGAAACACATATGGATTATACATCAGTATGGTACAGTACATACCAAGTGAAGCCACTGTCATTCACATTTTTAAAAAATGGGCTATTGAAACTGTAAAAAATAGAAACTGTCATTTTTCAATCAAGTAGGCCATTGGTACAAGGAATGAACTCTTACATTTTATGAACCAGCAATCTTGATAACCTCTGGTCATTGATTAATATTTGACAGCCTTTGACATAAACAATCCAGGAGATAGTTACGGAGCAATTCAGAGCTAATAATTTCAGCTAATTTCAACCATGCTTTTAACTAGCCATGCTGTTTACGTCTACAGTCCAGCCAATATCAAACTTGCTTGATGGGAAAAAATGATGGTCAGGGTTTTGGGTTAGTGCAATGATTTATACATTTAAAATAAACCGAGCACTATAAATACACAGTATGTGTGTGTGTGTGTATGTGTGTGTGTGTGTGTGCGTGTGTGTGTGTGTGTGTGTGTGTGTGTGTGTGTGTGTGCAATTTATTAAAACTTTTTTTTTAACCTGACCTGACCCGACCCGACAGTGCAAACAGACGGTGTATGCATTGACGTCTTAAGTAGGGGACACAGCTCATTTGCATACCTCTGACAATTGGTTAGACACAATCTTTCGATAACAATCTGTCATGGTAAATCACGTCTAAAACCATTATTGGCCAGTAAAATAACAAGGCAGCAGTTTTAAAAATCACATGAAGTATTGTCCAGTAATTTTTTTTAGAGTCCGGAAATTATCACCATCTTTTATGAATATGGTCCTTTGTGTTCAGATTACTATTGTGCGTAGAGGCAGTAATAGTAGTTGTAATATTAATAGTGTTATTACTTGCAGTTGTAGAGGTAGTAATCTTATTAACAGTAGATCAAATCGAGAATGGAAGTGCTACCTTCTCTATTCTCTTTTAAAAAGCCAGTGATTAATGAACTCCTTATAACAGTATAAAAAGGCAACACTGTGGTGGGTATAGAGACGTCCTGTATGAAATCACAGAAGCAGATGATCTCATCACATTCCCCAATAAATTAATGCAATAACATGTTTAGCTTAATGTGGTGTATTATGTCGTGCTAATTGAATTCATAACTTCTAAAAGATTGCAAATAACCTTGAAGTTGTAAGAATCTGTTCTTTGTTGGTGATCAAGTAAGTGTTAGCCCTTATAAATAAATACAGCTAATGGTAAATGGGTGGAATGTCTCCAGAGCTTTTTTCAAGCCCTTGGAGAAGAGTGTTGCTGAAACCAACCAAGGTTAATGGAGTTCTGTCTGTCAAAATGATGAGTGAACGCAAGACAAAAGCAAATAAAGACAATGTATTTCAATTAGCATGCAGTGTTTTTAGAGAGGTCTGTACACACCTATCTAAATCCTGAGAAACACAAAGCAGTGGCAACCAACTTGTTTTCTAAAAATAGAAACACTTTTTAGCAAATGACAATTAGTGGTAATTTTGATTGGTTCCTTTTTCTGGAATACAGGCAGTGCCTGTTTGTTTCAGACAGTTCTCATTCCTGCCTGTGAAGCGGGTGCTGAAGTTTATTTCCAATGAAATAATCAGCAACAGAGTGTGACATTTATGGTTCCTTTCCGAGTTCAAAGTGTTTATAGTTCTGTCAAGGATCACAGGCACCTTCTAGCCAGGAATGAGATCATTGGGCATCCTAGTTACACAGGAAGGCATGTTCTATTAGAAAGAGGAAATGTTTTTCTATTCCACTTCTAAAAATAATGTATTAACTGTTTCCTTGTGAATGTGCAGTTGATCGTTCAATTAGAGAAGTATATTTAAGTTCCAAAGATGCAGTAGATAGAAAGCTATCTGTGTTTGTTTGCTAAGCAGTTCTTTAATATGGTAGCTTCCTCTGAAGTATTATCTGGGTGTATATTTTCTCTCTTTATCATATTTAACAAGTCAAAAACACCTTAACTTTAAAAGGTATTCAATGGTATCTGCGTACGCGAACATAGTAATCCTTTTAAGAGTTTTTTTTTTTTTTTCTTGATATAAGTTGCACTTCAGGTTATTATACTGGAAATGTGAAAATATCAAATAATCCAGTTGATATAATGGGTAGTATTTCTGAAGAAAAGTACAACAGTGTGGGTAAAACATTAATGACATAAAGGGAAGCTCTCTATGAATTTTATTTTGGCTACTATAAACCTGGATCAGCCACTCACAATTCTGGTACCTTAACCTTTATTTTAACCCTTTGCAGTCCTGTGTCGGACCAGATCAGACATTACAATTTTCCCTTTGCAGTCCGATGTTGGACCCTGTCCGACATCATCAAAAAGCACAGGTCTCTAGTCAATTTTCTCCAGAAAAAGCAGAGAAAACCTTTCAATGGCCGAGTGATACCGATAGGAGTCGAATGAAGCTGAAAAAAAGGGGCCATACCTGATCTATCCATGCACCACAGAGATAACACGGACATAAACAAACAAGATGGCTGCTTTTGCATCCAGTGCTCAAAGAATATCACAGACATTTGTAGAACTTTTTGAGATGTTATAGTAATAAAATATTGACTTGGATCGCATTATTAAGGACTTTGGTGATAAAACGAGTCATTAGGAGAGGATTTATCAGTATGCACCTCTATAAAGAGGTATATGAAAAATACAGCGAACAAGGGGTGGGGCTTGGCTATAGATACATTACTGAGTGTCCTTTTGCGATTCCATGCCTTTTAAACCTGTTTTACTCTGAAAAAAAAAAAAAAATTTGAACAGCGCGAGTAAAATAAACATTGCGTGTGAAAATAAATTGGACCTGACACGCCTGACAAGCACTGAATAAATGGACTGCAAAGGGTTAAGAGGAAAATAAAGCATTGACTTGTATCCCAGGGGGTTTCTTCTCATGCTGGGTGTTTTTACTTATTTTCCATGTTCTTAGAACCAAGCTGTATTGCTTAATTATTTTATCAGAGATTCAAAAAAAAATGTGTTCACTTTTAGCTAGACATTTCATTTTATAAAATTACAAAACACCACAAATAACAAAAACACACACACATAACAATCTGTTGTCTGACTCCACTAGTGTGCTACATAGAGTGGATGGGGATTGGAATGTACACAGACTATAAAAAAAGAGTATTTATTTGTTATTTTTTTTATTTTAAAATGTAAAAGAAAAAGTGAAAAAAATAAGTATTATACATATTGCATTTTCCAGGTGGTGCCACGAATCAAGTTGTTTCAGCACAATTCACACCATGTGCTCCCTTATAAAAGTTTACTGTTGTATACCATGATGAAAGTGCAGCTAAGTCTAGTAGAGCATGGAAAAAATGGTGAAAGTAAATGCATAGTAAATTAAATAACTATTAGATGTTTGAATTTCATAAACTTGGTACACAAATGGGTATATTTTAATAATTGAAACAAAGGCTGTATTTACATTTGCTACTGTTTGAATCAAATAGACCCTACTATGTGGTAACTCCAATCAAGATCATACTCCAAGGCAGTTCATTTAACTAAATCCAAAGTTTTTTGTAGTTTAAAGCACTCAGTTAATTCATATGAGAACTGCTCACCGTGGTTCTAAAACAGTCTATTTATACAACAATTTATTTTTAAAAAAAGGACCTTTAAATGAAGTTATTATGAGTTCCCTGATCCAATTATCCAATCTGATCCATAGTATATAAAAAGACTTCATAATGAACTTAAATCAGAAAGAGCTTCCATTTGAAGAGAAAAAAAGGGTAATAATTGATATTTAAGGAGTGATGTGACTTGCAGTGTGATTAAGAAGCTGCTTCCATTTATATAGAGTTATTTTAGTACCACAAAGAGTGGACCTGATGATCTTTGGTTAGCAAAGGTTATGGACCCGGATACCAATGAAAGACATTTCTGTTGTGACATTTAATTTGATGAAGTTGGTTGAATTTAGCCCTCAACTGAAGGAAACAAACAGCTGTTTTGTGTTAGTCAGCTAAGTTACTGCATTTCAAATAATCAATGCTTTCTCATGGGAAAGAATGCTGAATGGACAAAAAAGGTCAGTCCATAATGCCTACTTCATAGGTTAATGCTGATGTCAAAAGCCACAGGATCACATTCTCCAGTATACAAAACAGTTGACAGGGCTGCTGAAAGACTCCTGACTTCAAATGTAGTCAGAACAGTACTAGTTGATCGGGCCACCCTATTTAATATAATAGGTTATTGCAGTGGGTTTGTGCCTGGTAAGTTTGTTGGGCTCTCACATCTGGGAATTAAATTCAGAAGCAGCACAAGAAGCTAAAACTCATTAAAATCCCACAGGCAAAATATTCAGCTGTTGCCTTTCGGCTCCGATACTGTAGGCTGGTTTTATAAGAAGGTCTACATTGCCTTAATTCTTTCACATGGTTTAGCTTTGCATTTTCTTCTACTACTTTCCATGTCCTTGTCTTATTATTCTTCCATGAAGAGCCCATCTTGTCATGAATATGTGTAACAAACCGCAGCAGATATAGTTCACATCTGCTGTTTTCATACATTTCATTAGCATTCATTGAATTGAGTTAGGTTATTGTCGTTTATTTGCATATTACTAAACTGGATGTGGGTTTTTGTAATTTCATTGTTACTAGTAGGGCTCAGGTGAACAGTTTAACAAGCAGCAATTAAAAATACATCAAGGGGTATATATAAGAGGAGAGACTGCATAGAGTGAAGCAGCTGTGAGATGGAATGTGGAGATTGTGTTTTATAGCACAGTTGTATTGAGCTTATTATTGTATATTGGCTGGTTATGAAACATGATATATCTTTATTCAACTGATAAAATAAATTATTCTTGTCAAGGAGTGTAGAGTCTTGGTTAAGATAGCAAGACTAATCCTGTTACCTAGAATAACATTTTAATTATGGCTCTGCTATTCTTACTTAAACTTTTACCAAGAACCATAGCAAATAATTGTGATAAAGAAAACTTTTTTTTTTTCTTTTCTGATGTGTTAGCTTTAAATAATTTCACCAAATGATCATATAAGTAGCTTGTTCTCATTCAAGTCCCTCCCCCCCAATTAAAATTGTGCCACTCTTTGAGTAAGAGACTAGATTACAATTTATTTTCTTTTTAAGCCAGTATCCAAAAAAGATGTCACTTTCCCATAAACCTAATTTTCAGAGTCCACATTCAGGATCTGTCATGCAGCAAAGCCTTTCTTTTTACCTCTGATATTGTATTAGCACTGTCACACCTTTGTATGATTGATTCCTTTTGTTAACACAAAAAAGCATACATAGGAAAGAAAAAGTTTCAATTTCAAAATCTGTTCTGTGGCAACACAGAATGCAGGAATCTCACCATCCACTTAAGCCTGTTAAGCCGCAGGTGAGACTGCATTGAAAGGGCCGGATACTGAGGGTGGCCTGCACTATTCCCACCACCTTGGGAGATGATGGAAACAGAATGGCTGTTAGTTCTCAACAGTGACAATGCCTTTCATACGCTGTCATGTTATCTCAGTTATATCTGTAAACAAAGGGAAAGATGCAGCCCCCCTGGCTAGTGTCAGAAGCCCACTCAATGTGACACAGTGTTTGGATGTTTCAAGCACTTGCCCTCTTCCTTTTGCTTTGAAGCCTAAAAGAGAACCTGATAAAATCATTGTTCCTTAATAAGATGATAAACTGACTAGAGATGGTTCTCCTCAGCTTGAAAGTATTTATTCAAGAGACAAACGCAGCCTGTGTTTGTTTATTGAACTACAAATTCTGTTAGGAGAGGCGTTAGCCAATAAAAGATCTCTATCAGCCCTTGGAAGGCACAGATGACACACACGATCTTCTAGGGCTATCTGCCTTTAATTTGCTTCTTCTACCTAAATTAAAACACTGGTAGATAAGCATTTTGAATGTTTAACTGCAGCACAGTGTACGGTTTCATTCCAACATGGATAATTTCACATTTTTAAAACATGGAAGGTTGGCTTTCTTGAACACAACTAAGGAGTGAGGATCTAATTTATTTATTTTTAATAGTTTGGTTCCTACCTGGATAGTTTTCCTGAATTTTGCTAACTATACAAATAGACTAGAAAAAATATGCAAAATAATTATAATGAATTGTATATTATATAATAATTACAAGTTATTTCAAAGCAAGCACTGGAGATTATTTTGACCTGCGGATAAGATCTTGCATGTTAACTTGAGGTAATAATAAAATACAGATTGCAGTAGTCTCCAGCACTTTCCGCTTATAGGAACATGTCCTAAGAGAACACTTCAGCTCAGAGAACACCCTTGTGGTGAAATTGATTTTTCCTTAACTTTGCTTAAAAGAATGCCTTTTAGGCATTGCTAACAATTTGTTCACAACTGATACAGTATTCTTTTGAAACCTGATAACTCATCATCATAAAACTTAAATTCAAATGGATTATGCAATCTTTTTAAATGTGACTTGTCATCGCAAGTGTCTTGAGGCACACTGATTGGTTTATTAAATCTGTCCAGAACCACTGCCTCGTTTTGTATTCTGATTTCCATGAGTCCACCTCTTCGCTACAAAATGGCATGAAAGCAAACGCAGAAACACGCTGCTGTTCCTCTTGCTACAAAGTTGGAAATTTTTCAAGCTATTGAAAAAAAATCTATATCAGACACAAGTCGCAGAGCAATCTGGTGTTTTCTGTTCTGGTGAGTTGCTTCACCATTCTGTTAAATAATTCTGAGCATGTCTTGAATATTGCTCCTGTACAGGTATTCATAATTAATCTTGGGCTGCTGATGCATTTTTTAACGTGTGCAGGGCTGCAGTGTTAATTTCGTTTGACAGTTAGTTTATTAACATTAGTTTGTCTATTACTTTATTATTATAGTTTACTATTATACACTTGCATGTCGCTTTTCTCTAATATTCTGTTCATTATTTATGTTGATGCACGTGTGTCATGACAAGTAATACATATGTCACGAGTGACTAGAATTAGTTGGGATTCTGCACATTATGTTTTGTTTTGTTTGCTAAGGTCCTACCCTACTGAAGCTAATTACCAGTGGCTGGGTTGGAAGACCAAATAAGAGTAGGGTGGGCTGAGATCAGGGTGTACGTGGTGAATGACCAGGGATCAAGTGCTGTTTGTTCTTCCATTGCAGGATCCTGCGTCGTGGTGCTGGAGAGGGAGGGACCGAGACTGAAGGGAGTTCAATGCAAGCTTTACATTGAGATGAACAATTGGATTAGGAGGTTCTCGGATCTGTAACCTTCAACTTTATCTTTCCTTGTTGGCATTTCTAACGTGACAGTGTTTGGCGAATTGGATTTAAGTACAGGACCTACAAACTGTTTTCTAGGCCTTTTGCGGCCCAGGTGAATATATGGAATATATATTATGTGGGGTTGAATAATTGTAATAATATTCCCCATGATGTCACAGGTAGCCTGATAACAATGTTTTATGGAAGGTTTTAGTGGTTTTACTTTGTACATGGTTTTAGGTGTTTTTAGAATAGGTTTGGTATTCAAATACCATGTAAGGTGTTTTGAAAGGGTGATGTTTGCAAATTGTCTTATAAAATAGGTTGTGTTCAATTGTATAATTTCCTGTAATAAAGAAAACTTTATTTTTACTTACCTGTTCGTGTGGTTCCTGCACACACATTGGGAAGGTCCAGATGGCCAGTTTGAAAACCAAAACAACCTGTGGACAAAGGGTTATAAAGATAATTATAAAAACTTAGCTGGAATGAAGAGTATTAGAACCTGACACATTTTTATTTATTTATTGATTAATATTGTGTCTGGTGGTCAACTCCGTCTTATAGAACACTTTTCTTGCTTCCCTAGGGTGTTTAGGTGGAGACTACTGTATTTCACTGTAAGTGACTTGAAGGAGAGGATACGTTCATACAGTGGGTTAATACAAGTCAAGTGTATTGAAAGCTTGATTCTCTGAAGAGGTTTCAAAGACTCTTCAGCCTCTTTACAGCAAAGCCACTTAGGAATTAACTCACCTTCAACAGATATGAACCAGAGACAAGGGCATCTCCAATCTCATTTTAGCAGTTGGCGTATTCCAGTAAAGTAAAGGAATTCCTTTTAAGTACTCTCAGATTTTACAAGGTCTTCAGGCAGTTTATCATTTGTAAATATGGACCTGTGGACATTATTTTGTGGTTGTGTTACTCATTTATTTCTGAAACATACATTGGGTCTGTTTTTTTAAAAGAGTGCCTCCTTATTTAAAGTAAATGTCAAAAATATTACAAAAATAGTAAATAAATAAAAATATTGTTTCGGATAGGAGCACTTGCATTTTTACATGTTATGTAGTGTGACCATAGATGTGGTCTGGTCACGAATGGTAAATATGTGGGTCCTAGCATACTACGGTATACAAGACTGTGGCACTGGAAAGTGCCGGACTGAGCATCAAAAGACTGCATCTCCCAAGAGACAATGCAAGAGTTATAGTTAAGTGCCAGGAGCTCTACAAAGTTTAATTAAGGTAAACCAGCACAGCTGCAGGTGATTAGCAGGTGTTAGTTTTGTAAGTTGCCATGCAGGGCTGCATTCAATAGGTAGAGCGCTCTGCCGTGGCGCTATGTAACATAGTTAACTCTTATTGAACGGTCTGTTATAAAGAGAGAACTTTTAAGATGGCGGAAAACACAGCACTAGCGTTGTTTTTGGATGAATTTATGGAAGATTTTGCAGAAAATCTGCTATTTTAATGCCTCAATTGCACTTGCATAGAGAGCTAACACCATGGCTTTAGCAACAGTGAATTCAAACACATACAGTCCTGTACGGATTGAAAACAACATTGAGAGCATGGTTCCTCAATACTGTGATTGTTGCATATTGCATGTTTTGTTTACAGGTGGCTACAGTGCAGTTTACGGTTGCAATTTAGATGTTTCTATTATATGTAAGTATTGTTGTACAGCAAAATAAAATAAAAAATCTGTCCAAAAATAGAACTATTTATTTTTTCACAATATTTTTTTTTACTGCAAAAAAAAAAAAACCTTTCCAAAGAAATTATTTCTTCAGTGATTCTTTGAATATGTCCGTGAATGACTTTAGTATTTAGTTTCTTTGTTTTGCAACCTCAAGGGCAAACTTCTGCATTTCCATGAGCTTTTCTGTTCCTCTGCAAAGTCTTACAATTAAAGTTCTGCTTGTTTGTTTTTTCTCTGTAGTACATAGTATATTACATATATAATTTTGTTTATAATGTGCTCTTGGTTAGATAGAAATGTAACACTGTAAAGGTACTTAATTTTAGTACAGGGTTTAAAGTTTTCAGTGTAGCCTATACTGCTGTGCTTTTTCAGCCGAGATACACAAAAGCCAAGCCAAAAAAAGGGAAGAAAATATTCCTACCAAACAACCAATGGCAAGCTGAACGTTTCGAACGTTGCATGCAATGCTGCAGATTCACTTTGTTTAAAAGAAAAAATAGTTGGACATATTGGTCAACAAGACCAATATGTACGGAAATTACACCACAGTGACCGCACCGGTGTACCTCCACCATTTTAAAGCCCACAGAGTCTGCTTCTCAGAATGTTTGTTAACGTTATGAAGCGATCTCAGCGTGCTGGTCATTCAATAGACAGTGCCATGTAACTCTCGGGAGCACTCTGCTTACTGAATGCCCCCCTGGTTAACGATATAATATAATCTTTATTTTTATATAGCGCCTTTCATAGTGGACTACCATCACAAAGCACTTTACAAGATATGAGACTAGGGTGTGTGAAGTACGCATCAGCTGCAGAGTCACTTATAAGAATGTTTCACGCAGAAGAGCACAAGGAGGCCAAATAACGAAGACAGAATAACTAAAACAGAGGTCAGAGAACCACTGGCAAACTCAGACCACAACATGGTCTCATTTGAAGTGCTTTTTAAAACCCCAAAAGTAATGACTAAAGCTAAGGTTTACAATTTTAGAAAAGCAAACTATCAGAGACTAAGAGAAGTAGATTGGAGTAAAATAGAGAAAACATCCACAGAAAAAGGATGACTGTTCTTCAAAAATCTAGTATTAGAGGCGCAAAACAATTACATCCCTAAAGTAGACAAATCTAAATGTAAAACTAAAGTGCCAAAATGGTTTAATAGATCAATTTAAAAAAATACTCTGTGAAAAAAGGCACTTTACAGAGTGTTTAAAAGGGACCAAAAACAAGGTACACAGAAAGAGTACACGGAACTGCAAAAGCAAGTCAAAAAGGAAGTTAGAAAGCCCAAGAGAGAAATAGAAATGAACATTGCTAAGGGGGCTAAAACCAATTCCAAAATGTTTTTGCAATATTACAACAGCAAGAGAACATTCAAAGAGGAGGTTTAATGTCTAAGAAATACAATGGCAAAATAATAGACGAAGAAAAAAAATAGCAAATATATTAAATGATTACTTTTCACAAGTTTTTACAAAGGAGGATATGGACAACATGCCCCACATGTCAACCTGTTCCTATCCAGCTTTAAATAACTTTAGCATAACCAATGCAGAAGTGTTAAAGGGACTAGGAGCTCTTAAAATAAACAAATCCCCTTGGCCAGATTAGATCCTCCCAATAGTACTCAAAGAAATGAAAGAAGTTATTTACAAACCGCTAACCAAGATCATGCAACAGTCTCTTGACACAACGGTTGTACTGACAGACTAGAAAATCGCAATTGTAATACCGAGCCACAAAAAGGGAAACAAAACTGAACCAGGTAACTACAGACCAACAAGCCTGACTTGTATTATATACAAACTTATGGAAACTATAATAAGATAAAAAATGGAAAATTACCTATATGGAAACGGTATCCTGGGAGACAGTCAACATGTTTTTTTTTTGAGAATGCAACATCAATAATGGATAATTGCAAAGCATATGACATGGTTTATTTAGATTTCCAGAAAGCCTTTGACAAAGTCCCGCATAAAAGATTAATTCTCAAACTGAACGCAGTTGGGATTCAAGGAAACACATGTACATGGATTAGGGAGTGGTTAACATGTAGAAAACAGAAAGTACTGATTAGAGGAAAAACCTCAGAATGGAGTGTGGTAACCAGTGGTGTACCACAAGGATCAGTATTAGGTCCTCTGCTATCCCTAACCTGCATTAATGATTTCAATTCTGGTATAGTAGCAAATTTGTTAAATTTTCAGACGACACAAAAATAGGAGGAGTGGCAAATAACGTTGCAACAACAAAGGTCATTCAAAATTATCTAGACAAGATTCAGAACTGGGCAGACACATGGCAAATGGCATTTAATAGAGAAAAGTGTAAGGTACTGCACGCAGGAAATAAAAATGTGCATTATAAATATCATATGGGAGATATTGAAATTGAAGAAGGAATCTAAGAAAAAGACCTAGGAGTTTTTGTTGACTCAGAAATGTCTTCATCTAGACAATGTGGAGAAGCTATAAAAAAGGCCAACAGGATGCTCGGATATATTGTGAAAAGCGATGAATTTAAATCAAGGAAAGTAATGTTAAAACTGTACAATGCATTAGTAAGATCTCATCTTGAATATTGTGTTCAGTTCTTGTCACCTCGCTACACAAAAGATATTGCTGGTCTAGAAAGAGTGCAAAGAAGAGCGACCAGAATTATTCCAGGCTTAAAAGGCATGTCATATGCAGACAGGCTGAAAGAATTTAATCTATTCAGTCTTGAACAAAGAAGACTACGTGGCGACCTAATTCAAGCATTCAAAATTCTAAAATATATTGACAATGTCGACCCAAGGGACTTTTTCGACCTGAAAAAAGAAACAAGGACCAGGGGTCACAAATGGAGATTAGACAAAGGGGCATTCAGAACTGAAAAAAGGAGGCACTTTTTTACACAGAGAATTGTGAGTGTCTGGAACCAACTCCCCAGTAATGTTGTTGAAGCTGACATGCTGGAATTCTTCACAAAGCTGCTTGAGAAGATTCTGGAATCAATAAGCTACTAACAACCATTCAAGATGGGCTGAATGGCCTCCTCTCATTTGTAAACTTTCTTATGTTAAGTGACTTGTTCAGGGTCACACAATGATTTAGAGGCTGAGTTGAGATTTGAACCAGATACCTCCAGTTATAAGCCTGTATCTTTAACCACTGGCCCACACAGACTCTTACTGAATGAAACTGGTTCCTTTGCTCGGGGTCTGTCTGGGGCAGGCTCATGATGTTGGCAGTTAGATTTGGAGGGTGAAGGCACGTTGGAAAATATAAAGAGTTCAGTCGTCACCGCTTTATCGAGACACCTCGAGAAACCACAGAAGACTCCTCATTGTATTTTGTTACGTGACCTGTCTTGCTCTGAAAAGCGATTTCCATTCATCATTTGAAAATACTGTATCCCAATTAAACGAAGTGATGTGCCAATTAAACAACATAAATAGCATTGGGAAGAACCATCTCCCAGAGTTGTATCCCATTTAAGCACATATCACTATTATCAGTCTCACAATTAGGCGGCACAGACTGTATTGTTAAAAAGTTAAAACACCTGATAAGTAACTTAGCTACCCAGTGGTGAGATTGGGAAACGTATTACTGTGAAGTAAGCTCTCCGAAGGGAGAGGTGTTATTTTGTTTTGTTTATGTGTTGTATTATTTTAATTGTGAAGAAGATCATGATAATACCTGTGAACACAATAAAAGTACAGATACCTCCCTGTTTTCAAATGGATAACCTTGGTTCTGTCTAACTACCATCTGTGCTGACCAGGACAGAAAGATCCCAATATGACGAGGACACACGATTGACCAGGTACATGGCTGTCAGTGTAGTTAATTAAAAATATAAAAAATATGTTCTGTAATAGACTTGATTTTTTGCTCAATAAGCATCCATAATAAATATTCACTCATACTTTCTAGGTAACTACCACTTGAGTTGTTGCATCCAGCAACATTTTCACAACGAGTCTGGAAGTTAACATGCTTTATTGTGTTTTGATTACCCTTTTCCACTGCTTTACTACACTTGACAATGCCTTTCCGTGGGATACCATAGTATACCATGTTTATACAGTACCAATACGTTTAACTCACTGTTTTTTTTTTCAATAAAATTGCCTCTAAATCCCAGTCAGTCTTTTCAGATCTAATTATTCAAAGTAGCATCTGGCGTTCACCATTTGTGGTTGATTGAGGGTGGTGATGACAGGCTGGTATGGTATGACACAGTGTGGTAATGCTGGATTCTTTTACCAACCTACAAGGGTTGCACATTTAAAAAGACAACCTAAAAGCAACTCCAGCTGGTGTCTGGAAAGGATCGGTTGTTCAAAGTCCCATTCATCAAGCTTGTCTTTGGAAAGGCCACTTATAGCCACAGGGTTTTATTTATCTCAGTTTTATATCTTGGTTGACACACATGCAATTTAGGTGGATGCTGTTTGACTTAGATTGTTATTTAGAACAGGTGTATTGTAGCTGCATCATTTAGGAGCAATGCCTTTTTAAAAGGCGATTCTGGGTTTGACTTTTGCTCAGGAATTCAGCAGAAATTGGCAGTATTTGCTTAAGAGCTGTGAAAGGAAGCTCTACCAGCAAAAAGTTCCACTTCTTTTGTCATTTTTTTTAAAACAGAAAGTGTGCAATTTACTTGAGCTGTATTGCTGTGCTGCAGCTCTTTGCAGATTCTGTGGATGAACTTTTACTCAGGGTTTTTATCTGGGTATAAATCTAGGGTGTTGCAAAAGTTCCAGTTCCTGTTCCCTTGTTCTTTACACCTTACACCTTTTCTGACAGGTGACCTTAGCAGCAAGAGTTTTTTATCTTCTCCTTTGATCTTCATATCTATCACTGAATATTCCCCCCTAATGGAGCTGTCTCTGCTCCTACAGAGGCTTCCTGCATGGGTTATAATCACACTCTCCTCTGGGTTCAGCAGGCTGTCAGCAGCACTTAAGGTGAAAAGGTCAAAGGTAAAAGTTCAGCATTTCAACAGCACACCACTAAAGAGATGTGCAGGCTGAAATTCAAGTTTGTATTTACGTAGGTAAAAGTCTTTCTTGTTGAAATCTGAAATTGTTGAGGCATTTAAAAAATATTAGATTATTATATTATTGTTTTAGTTTTGAAAAGGCAATATGTAATATAGATTTGAAATATTTTAATATCATTAACTACCGGTAGGAATAATCACAGTTGATATGGAATAAAAATGTCACTGGGATTTCAGTAAAACAATTTCTTATTTTAATACATTTAAAAAATAATAAGAATAATACATTTGTATTCCTGATAAAAGTTCTGTAGTTTAGTTTAAAAGTGCATACAGTATTGTGACATGATGTCAGGCCAAATGCAAGAAGAACACAGAGAAACACTGCAGGCACGGTGCAATGGAGCTTGTGCCATTTATTTAAACAAAAATAAAATAAATATTCAAACAAAAACCACTTGCTCACAGAGCGAAACAAAAACAAAAATCACAAACACTAAAACACACAGGTCAGGCTGGGCAGATTGCTTTCGCTGATCCTATGTTTTTACTTTTTAAACTCACTGTGCTCGTTCTCGTTCTCTCCTCCGAATAACACACCCTGAGCCTAGAGAGCTGACCAGGTGACCATCTCTGGATTAGCACCAAATTAACAAATTAATTCGGGAGATGGCCACCTTCTATACAAGGTTTGTAATGTGGATGGGGCTTCCCCTCAACACTGTAAAACAAGAGCAACAAGGCTTCTCGCTGTCATATGTATTTAAATAATAAATTATAACAATAAATAAATCATAATACAAAATGCAAACACCAAATAATAAGCTACACAGGGGCGGAGGGGAATCAGTTATAAAATAAACAAATAACACTATGTAACACAATTTTTGTTCCTGGGTAGTAAGTGTTATTTCCTAATTGCTTATGCCTCAAAAGTATAGAAAATGGCTATTATTCCCCACAAACTTTGCTTTTGTGACCAGGACAGTGATATTTCAAAATATCACTATTTCCAATGGGAAAACGGGCAAATGTGTGTCTTTTCGTTCACATAAAGTCAGAAAAAAACAACATATGAATCCAAATTAACATGTATTTATACTAAAGTAATACAAAAATGACAACAAAAGATTTAGAAGTGAGTAGTTTTTCGAGATTTACGATTATACTGTATTTACAAAAACAAAAAAAACACATTTGTTAGATGGTGTAATCAATTTTAATACAGCAGTGCTTTGCCCTTCCCCCTTTTCATGTGCAGGGCTTTCCACCGCCTTGCTACTTGTATCTATTGTACATATGTGACACTGAACCCCCCCCCCCCCCCCCCCCCCATGAAACATCCATTAGCATTTAACAGTGGAAGATTTACCATCACTTTATTTTTTTGGTTTAAACTGTAAAACTCATTGTAAACAAATGTAGGCGTTATGGGTAACCTTGGGGAATCCTGATTTTATACAGAGGAGCCTATAAATTGTAAGATAAATAAAGGATTAAATATACGATAGGTGGGGTTCCTTTAATTACAACATGTAATCTTCCCTGATTACAGGTTTGATAAAGGGTTTCAAAATAAGATTGCTGTAACATTTCACTTGGCCTTTCATTTTATCTAAGAATTAAACCACACTGCACCTCAATGTAAAACAGAATGTTTTTACGGCCTACATATACGGTGTTCCCACTTACTCTGACATTCCTGCAAATGGGTACATAGAAACTGTATTGCTTACTGTAACACACTCAGCCTCACAAGCACACACATGGAGGCTGAGTTTTAAAAGGCTGTGAAAAGTAAAATCGTATGGTCTCCATTTCTTGCAATACATTACTACCATGTGGGACAATTTTGGCTTATGTTGCAGTATACTACAATTTCAGAAGCTTCTGTACACTTCAGGCCTATGTTGAACAACAAGGAAAATCAGTTTGAACAAAACCTTTCTCAGATTTACTGGTAATGACTGTGGACAGGCAGGGTTGAGGTGCAGCCCTTAACCACTGTGAATGCAGCAGACCGAGGCGAAAGGAGGTAGTTTAAGCACTCTTGTGCGTGTTTATTTAAAAACATAAAACACAGCAAACAGTCTTAATCAAATAAAAGGTACTGTGTGCTTAAATACCTCACAGCTATTTACAATAGAGCGCAGGCAGAGCAAGTTCATAAACAAGTGATATGCTTGTTAACAGGAACAGCTGGGCTGGCAGGTAATTGTCTCTGGGTGTTGTGGAGGTATTTACCTGCTTTCAGTTTGAGAAATTATAAAGGAGAATTGTAGTCCTTCCTTTTTGTTTTGCAGTGCTGTGCTGTGCTCTCCTCTGCTGTGGTCTTTGCCCTAGGTTCTTCCAACCCACAAGTGGAGAGACTACTCCTTTTATACACCCTTGTCTGGGCTAACTGATTGTTAATTAATCAATGAAATCCCAGCAACAATCTGCACGTGCAACTGGAACAACAATAAATAATACATTTCATACAGGGGCTTGCGCCCTATCACATGACAATTATACTTATCATCTATATTCAGATTGCATGTGCTAGTTTCCTACAATACTCCAGTGATATTCCTGAGGTGGCGCAGCAACTGTGACTAGCATTGATTCCAACATTCCAATTTGAAAACTAGTTCAAGTATTAAAGTAAACATCTATTTACTTTCACAGACATGTAAAGAGAAAAAAAATATGATATCATTAGTTTGTCAACATGGCAAAAAAATAATATTGACCCATTGTGCAAAATAAATGTCCATTATTGTATCTGATTTCTGCTTTCTGAAGCTGTTCTGACAAAGCTTGGATTATCAGGAGTCACTTCTGCTCTGATGACACTGTTAGTAGTCAAAGCTCAACCTAACATCTGTTACCATTAAGAAAATACCTTTGTTGCCCTCCACTTATTGACATATTCGGAAGTTAAGCATATTTAGAGCAGTGTGTGTACTTTCAAGGGCAGAGACAAAGGTCAAGATTTCACAATTACAGATTGCATGCTGACAGCAACTCCAACTAGAAGCATTAGAAAAATCCTATGGGAAAGCCATGAGAACGTAATAAAGCAACAATAATGTAAAAGGCAACAGCTGAGGACATATTTCTCTCCCTTGTGCAGTTTGGAAACAAACACATGCTAAAGCAAACATGTATTTTCATTTTAAAACATGTGTCTGGTAATACATGAGGTTAAAGAAAGTTCTTGCTTTCCATGCCTTATTCTCAGAAAATCTATTACACTTACACTTCCTGGGTAATTTCAACTCACTCACTAGTACACACACAGGGGTCAAGGTAAAGCCTTGGTATAGTGTCAGTTAATCCTCATGTATAGTCAACTGAAATCCAAGATTCTGAGATACAGCAGTGTTAATTATGGCCTGAATGTTACTCATGTAAATTCTTAAAAAATGCAAATTTAAAAAAAACATAATAGTATTGTATGTTTCTTATTTCATTTACAGTAATACTACCTGAGTACTTGTTTAGTGTTAAATTTATGTTGTGCTTAAGTGGGAGAGGGGGCGTCCCCGATATACTCCTCAAAAAAGCATGCCCTTGTGGTGTGCAGTCATAGTCATAGGTCATAGTCTGAAGAGAGCAGGTTTTCATCCTAGCTGTGCTATGCTTCGTCTTTGGTGGCAAATCCAACGTTATCTTCATATTGGCTCTGGCACCAGCATGCTAGGGAGCCAGAATCGTCAGGGACTGTTTCTCTTCATCACTCTCCAGTGGACCCTCCTGGCCAGGCACCTGGGAAGCACAGAGTGTACACCAGCAGGGATGGCTTTTGTCCTCCAGGGCTGGTAGCTTACCAACATGTTCTCTTGATCTCCTGGTGTAAAGGAGCAATTGCCTTGGTTGTGGTATTGCAGTATGTCCATTGTGGTGAGGGAATATAATTGGACATTCTGAACTGAGTAAAAAAAGTTATTTAAAAAAACAACCTGATTAATCTTTCTAAGAGTATAGGAGGAAAATCATCAAGTGCTTATAGACTGGAAGTGATAGAAACATGTAAATAAACCAAGCTTCCCTTTTCTTGATTTGTATACATTTTCAACTCTGATGTCTTTTCTGCTTGTCTGCGTTTGCTGATATTGTGTAATTTACAGTGTAACCTCTGGCACAAAGTACGTGTTGTGCTGTTCTGAGTTACAGAACTAAACAATGCTCACGTGTGCTTTTTGTAAGCGGATTAATAGAGACGCCTTCCAAGAACACATACTTGACAATGAAACTCACTTGTGCAACATCCTACCCCTGAAAAGAAAGAAATTGGAGGGCCGAAGTATCATTTTAGGATACAATGAGGTGCTTGTAGCCCCTTCAGTGATTTTTGTTTTTATCTGAAATATATCTAGAAATGCCAGATTCACGTGATAAAATACCACAACCATCTACAGTGTTCATTTCTTTCTCAACATTTTTAATTTAAAACATTTCCAAGATAAGAAACAAAAAGCTTTGAAGAACAACAAGAAGAATTTTAACTCAAATTAACTCGCTCTAAATTGTACTCCTACACATGCAATCGTCGCAACCAAGGACAATGAGTTAATTGAACAAGAGCACGGTTCTTTCATTCTCTCATTTGTATCTGCAATTCAAATGTACTTGCCACAATGCCAGCTTAGCACCCCTAGCTTCAAGATTCCTTATTTTCTTTGGGTAATCCAGTATGGTTTCTGTGACTTCCTGTCTTTGTTACACATACATTCATAAACCCATTAACTGAAATAGCTACAAGATGCAATAGCTACTGTAGCAACCTATCAAATCAATCAAAGATGTACCCCTTCACCTCCAATACAGTACCTTTGTCTTCCTTAAAAAATCTGTAACCAGTCCAAGCTTGAAAATTGTAATAACAATAAGCGATCATCCTTATTGACATAAAATTACATTGATCTGTAAACTTCTGTCCAAATTTAATTTTTTTCAGATTAGTGTGAATTCATCGTAAATAAATGGCCAAGTGTTTCATTCTGATTAGGACTCCTATTACAAAAGCACTTTGAGATTCATAAACTGCCATGTACTGTACATGAATGCAGTTACAAACAGAGCACATTTACACATGCAATCTGGAATCACCACCCATGTCTTTTTCTCTTCATTTTATTCAAAAATTCTATTTTTCTATACAATAAACAAGGGTACAACAGACATATCGCCAACATGCAAGAGAGCATGACATTTTCCTGCAGTGCCTCTGTTTTGACACAAAATAATGGCTACAATTTCTGACCTGTGTGGCAAGGTACTGAAAGAAAGTTCTTAAAAGCCATATTGACACCATCATGAAGCTGCCAAGTGCTGATGAAACAGTTTTATGTTACGTGAAATCTTGCATAAGTCTGAAGCTTTTTCCCCCCACATGTGGCACGGTTCATTGGTGATTAATGTACATTGACCATAATTTGGATACAAGGTTTGGTTGTTCAGCCAATTGCATTTCAGGAAGTCACCTATGGCACTGCATAATTTTCAAGTGAACATTCTTCCACAAATTACAATCGCCTCTTCCATCAGCCTGACTCGGTTGGGCGCCAGCCCTGAGGAAGAAAAGTCAAAACTAACACTGACATAAAGACTCTGGCGGGAAGAAAGCAATCTCTGTTTCTAGAGTGGGACTTTACCTCAAGATTGTGGAATTCAAATAGTATTTTCTTAGAAAGTGTGTGAATGGGGAAGATTTATGATGTAGCTAACTGATGCTAGATACTTCTGCAAGAGAAAAATGCTTTGGATATTTGTTTTTATTCATTTGTGAATGTAAACTTCAGTATGCCATCGACTGAGATAAAACCCAAAGACATTTTTTCACTCTTCTTGCTGAAAAGATTAAATGCTTAATGTGAGAATGGTCATAAGGCAAACTGCTTCATTCTAGGTTAGGGGAAGGTTAGGTACACATTTCTTTTGTCCTATATAACTCGTTGAACCTTTTTGTTATTACATCAAAGAAGCTTTTGTTTCATCATAATATGAAGTTTATTTTTTTGATTATTGTATATCTTATAACTAGGTGCTTATATTTATGAATAGTACATCTTACTTTGTTGTCATGATTGACAGGAGGCCCCAGAGTGGTGTTCAGTTGTGGGACAGCAGGTTTGCTTCTTGGCTGTCCTTTTTGTAACGCCCCCCCAAAGCACCCGGAAAGACTAACCCAGTGATAAACCCCCCTCGCTATCATTATAATTAAATTGACTATTTTAAAAATGACCAATAAGTAGAGCTAAAGACTATGCCAATTTGGAGCTAATAACTCCAAATAACAGGTTCTTTAAAAAAAAAAAAAAATAAATAAATTTTATTCAGACAAAATGTAACAGCTTTTACCTATAGCAGCAGATTCAACAGCAGCAACCTTTAACTATTTAACCAAGAGCGATCCTATCAGACCCAAAGTATTAGGATACTTTAAACTAGATAAAGTAACACCAACACTTCTAAGTAAGAAAAAGATAATGATTTTCACAGCACAATTCCAAAAGTAAAATCTTAAACACTTAAATAACACCCTTCAGAATTAGTAACAGACATTGATTTTCATATACAGAGAATGACAAAAAGCTTCATGCAACCTAAAAATGCCTAACCACTCCAATAGCCGCCATTTTAGTTAATACACAGGTTGATAAAATGCAAGGGTGCAATCAAGAGTTAACAGGCCGCTTGTAAATATATATTGTAAACACATACACAGTTACAGTTGGAATAATCAGGACAAAGACACTACTCTAAAAGTCTAAAACAACCACTAACACAGGAAAGGAATTCGTATACAGCGCTATTACACCGAAATTCACACGATAATTACACCGTAATTACAAACTCAAGATGCAGGCTGTGCACATTCTCCTTCGTAATCAAACCCATACAATTGCTCCCGAAGTATGGGAGCACGAGGGATACTTCACACTGAAACCACTCTAATATAGAGCGGATGAAACTATTCAATAAGAATAGTAGTAGTTTACCATTAACTTCTAGCGCTTCAGCCAATTCACAGCGCATCAGTATTACACTTCAAAAGTTAGAATTGTTACCAAACAGCACATCCCCCAGCCTGTGCTCTCAGATCACAAATCTCTCAGAACCTGGTAGCTCTGCCATTTGATTAACCCTACCTGTTTTTATACAGCTGGCCCCATTACAAATTAGCACTGCAGTTACCATGGAGACCATTAGTTTCCATGGGGTTTAAAGGGACAGTGCAACATTAAGAAATAATAAAAATCACACAATAAAACTCAATCTAATTACATGCAAAAAAATAAACAATCCATTGCACATCCATTACATTTTAGTGTACATTGGTGAGCCTTTGATATCTGACACAAGTGAACTCAGGTTATTATTTTAACTTTTTCTTGTACTGTGCATGATTAAAGATCAACCTTAAATCACTTTGTGTATTGTTTTCTCTCTTCTCTCACAGTCCAGCTGGTACACAAGAGTGTAACTATTAACCTGTCCACCAGCAACACTTACCGGTGGATAAAACTTGAAGTTAAGTTAAGAAAACTTAAGTGTGGAATGGACATTGTACAATAGTGTTTATTTGTTTATAAGTTAAAGTCTATCATTACATGCATCCATTTTATATATTAAACAATGTTGTAAAAGGCATGTTTCTCAGTCTTTTCCAGGCATTATATTTTAAAAATGCAGAATGTCTTGCACAACAGCTGCATGTATAATGACATAAAAATAAGCCAGTTGACAAAAACAGCTCATATCCTTATATCCCCTTAGTTAATTTACAAAAGCTTTAATAAATAGGGGTCGGTCAGCATGAGATGAGTGGTTGCACAATAATGACATCAACAGCAGGAGCTGCAGAATAGCACCCCCCATGGGTGCTTTTTATTATTACAGGCATACAAAAATTAACACGCCTGAACAGAACCAGCAATGGTTCAGCTCAGGCTGAAAATAAAAATAATAAACAAACAAGTCCCGAACACTTTTACACAATCCAAATAAAGAATCTTTCACACAGCTGGCCTAAAAGGGTCAGGCAGCACGGCACAGGGGTCCTCAGTCGGCAGCTTCTCTACAGAGTGTGTATCTCTGTGCTGCTCCTTCAAGTCACTTTTTATAGTCTGCAACGATATAAGCACAACGCTGGTCGCAAAAACACAGGCAACACAATGCGGCTCAATACTAGAGAGCGAACTCCCCAAAACTGCACCAAGATCTAGCCAATCAGTGTACACTGCACCAAGAGCTAGCCAATCAGTGTACACTGCACCAAGATCTAGCCAATCAGTGCACACTGCAGTACTGACCGCGAGGAGTACACCTGACAGCTTCAAGTCCTGCCCTCAATCGCAGCGCCCTCACAGATCGGGATGGAGATTTACAGCTCAGATTCATTCTTTCCCTGTCACAGGGCCAATGAGTTGATATTCAACATGTCAGTGAAAACAACAATGCATGTTCAAGTTCGACTGTAGAGGTCCTGTAGTAGTGGGTCTGAATGTTAACACATTGTTATTTGTTCCAGAACACACACTTGAACAGGCAACACCTTCTTTACAAAACAGGAGTAGCATTTCCTTGAGGGAATAAGTAAGGTGTAAGTTATTAGGGAAGTGACATTGATGCCCTGGCTAAACTCCCACAGGGTCTACCCTCCTTCAGTATGATGACAGAGCCTCTCTGTATGTGTGTTCAAGGGAAAAGACTGTAAAAATATAGTCAAATAATAATAATTAAATGAAAACAATAACATTCCTTCTGACATTATGAACCCAGAACAAATATTGCCAGATCAAAAGGCTCAGGCCAATCAACCAATCACCTTACTGCTGATCACATTTTGACAGAACAAATACTTATTACCATAATCCCCTCCAGTGTATCATTTTAAAACTCTTCCTGTCATCCCTGTTTACTTTGAATTTGATTTAATTTACACCATTAAAGTGTTTTTGTTTTGTATTTTAAACTTCAGTCTATAAATGAAATGGAAATACTGTTTCATGATTTGTATTTGTTTTATTTTGTGTTTACTGTGTGTATAAGAAACTAATGTGCTAAATATCTTTGTTTTTAGATAAACAATTACAGTGTATTGAGTAATTAGGCATCTGGCAAACTAGAAACTGTTGTTCATGTTTTTACTTCAAAGGCCATGTTTTGAAGCAATTGCAAAGGTGAAGAAAACTTATTTTGTTTTGAAAAAATTAAGGAATGAAACTAGAAACAACCATAAATAACATATATTTCCAACAAATAAAGTTGCTTATCTCTTGTTTTATGTTACAATTGTTTTATTCCCCACAGAAATGGCCAATAGCACTTCCTTCAAAATAGCAGTTAATACATTTTAACGACATCATTTTGAAAAGGCAGCAAGTTGTTATTATTATCTCTCCAATATTTGTTCTCTGTATTCATTGCATGTGTGAATAACCTTTGTCAGAAAGAACCACCTACAAAGTACAGGCCGCTCGAACAGTCATGTTGCCAGCTGATCCATATTAACAGCTGATCTGCTTGCATAATATTTACCCGGTTATGTAATAGAGCACACAGAATGAAAGGGGAGACAGGATTCAGCACTTTGACTTGGCACCTGAAAATCATTTGGCAGCAATTGTTTATTTAAGTGTTCCTGAGTGCTACCAGTCTTTCCTCCATTTGTTTTTTTCTTTAAAGCTGGTTTCCTTGGGACAACAAGTAGCAAGGAGACAATTATAGAGAACTGAATCAACTGCATTTCAAAAGAAGAAAAAAAAAAAACATTATACCATTCCCCAGTCACCATTGTTTAGGTGTACAAGTACTTTAATTTACTTTTAAAAACCATTAGATTCAAAGACTTATTTTAAGATTCCCCTTTCCATGACAAGGAGTCAAACTCCCATATACTAACATATAAGACCTTCAAACTGATGGTAAAATATATGAGGTCAAACCGAAAGGATGGTTTTATTAGCACAATGTCATTTAGGTTGGGAGGACTGGGATAGACTACTATTTTTCAATGCAATACACAGATGTTTAAAGCTGGTTTAGTACTATCTTATGAATGAATGGGTTCAAAATCTGATAGAACGTAATAACTTTTTATATATTTAAACTTTTTTTGTCTTTCAATCATTTGGGACACTAGACCCTTAAATGATTAAACATAATAGATAGATTCCCTAAGTGGGAAATATTTTCTGTTACAGTGTTGTTATTTTGTTAATTTTGAATCAGTTACCAGTTGTTGTTTTGCTTCTTGCTCCTTGTTACAATGCACCGATTAGTAAAATTTCCAAATACATAGACAACATACTCAAACTAATTGTCAAGGAACTACTGTGCCATCATTTTTAAAACATAGAACTTAATTGACGTAATTCAAAATCTGAACACTATACCGGAAGGGACACTGCTATTTACACAAAAATAATTCATTTGAATTTCACAGCTTTACAGAGCAAGTAAACTTCCTGGACACCACAGTTAAATTAATAGTGAGATTGATTTAAACCCCACTTTATGTGAAACCAGCTAGTAACTGGCAGTGCTTACAATGCAAGTCAAATCATGCAAAGTCACAACTTAATGCAAGTCCTTTTAGCCAAGCACTACACATCTACAGAATTTGCCCAGAAGAGCATAAAAAGAGAACATTTTGAATGCCCTGAAATATGCGATTAGAAGAGTTTATCTTGAAATACCAACACACGTCCAACACACGTAGGCAATACAGAGAAAACACCAAAACCCAGACACAATACTATGTTGGTTGGAATACCATGAAGAATGAAAACAGATGTAAAATTATCCAAGACCTGGGTCATCCAATAGCTAGGACCCATTCTTGAAGGAATAGGAATACAAATCATCTGGTCAGAGTGCAACTCGGTACAATACAATCAACTGAACAACCAACAGAAATGCACAAACAGGAGAAAGAGTAACAGTCCAATCTGACCTCAAACCTTGGTCACACACAACAGACTACAATTGACATGTTTTCAATTAAAACGCAATAATTCAAACCAATCAGAGTCACCAATAAAGCAATCATAAGTACAAATTTCAAGAAACCAGCCACTCCCAGAAAACACAAGAGACAGCAGGAAACAAACAGCAATACATGACTACGGGTCAAGTGACCGAACAAAGTGAGAAAACTGAGGTGCGCATCAACCACACTCTACATTGCAGGACCTGCTCACATATCAATATTACCACAGTCTTCAAAACTACAACCACAAGATTAAACTACAGACTAAAAGGTAAGTTTGACTGTCAAACCGCCTACTGTGTTTACATTACAATGTAGTGATTGGTATGTTGGTGAAACTAACAGATCAGTGCCCATCCGATTTTTAAAACAATATGATTGCAAGTCTTAACCTACTTCAGTCTCACTGCATTTCAATCAACTTGACCATTTCAAACTGCATGCATGCACAGCTTTATATGCAACATAAACGCTTGATAAAAGAGAGAACAGAGAGCAAGGAGCAATAGCACAACTAGTAACTGATAGCCGATTCAGAATTAATAAAATGCACCACTGTATCAGAAAATATTTCCCACTTAAAACCTTACACAATCTGCAACCCCCCTCCTACCTCACACTCTCATTTTTTCATTTGTATTTTATTTATTCATTCAACGGTCAAAGCTCAGCATTGTAAGATGTAAAGTGTAGTGTGGGATGATTGACTGTTTGGCCCAGGATCTCGCTGCCTGGACTTGTAGGAGCCGCCCTCGTTTGAGTTGCAACTTCCGACGTCTGTCAGTGCTCACGAAGGCCGGGTGATGGAGGACCACCAACCCCCCAGAAGGGAGATACAGTTGCAAAGGAGGCAGTGGGGAAGTGGAGGAGAAAGGCTTGTAGAACAAGTAGTGGAAAGTGAGCCTGGACTATACAGGTTGAGGACCCAATAGGATTAGCGTAGCGAGCTGCTCCTAGAACTATGGCAAGCCTCTATCTTATTTCTTTCTTTCTTTATTTTAATTATCCAATCTGTAGCTTTTGGTAGTGGAAGTTTTACATATAAAAATGTTCCCACTTTAAATTGTAGTTAATTTACTATTCATGTCTGGCTTGATGTTTTTTTTTTTTTTTTTTTTTTTCCAGATTCTCAGAAGTATAAAAATCTGTTCTGTCTTTTACTTGATTCCATTTGGGTGATTGATTGTGTATGTTAACTGTTTAATCAAACCCTGGTGAATGCATAGTTACAGTGTTGAAAGTTTGTTTAATATTCTAAAGACTTCTTGTGATCTGATTATAAAGATGATCTTTAGCATTGTATAAATAGTAGTTGCATTTGTTTTTTTTTTTCTTTATAAGGATTAACTTTAAGTGCTTCCAATCAGACCTGCAACAAAAAAGAACATTGGTTTTAGTTGTATGTATTTTAGTTAACATGGTATAAACATCTTAGTATTCAAGGAGTTATTGTATCAAGGATAAAGGAGATGGCAGATAAGACTGCATACTTTATCCTGACAGGGTGAATCAATGATACCGTTGCTCAGGTTTCTCACTGCTTTACCTTGTTGTACCAGCTGTCTATTCCAAACCCTATTAGATTTCCTCCTTCACATTTACTTCCTCGGAATGTAAAAAATGTTGTCACAGCTCAGTTGGAACCAGTCCGTCTCGCTAGCTCAAAGACATGAACAAGGGGCCACCTTAGTACTCTCTCTCCCAGGCACGGCATGACACCTGGCTGTACACACTGATATGTGTGACTGATTTGCTCATTTTTATTAATGTAACTTAGAATTGAACACCAGTTAGATAGGTGAACATAATCCATACAGGCTTATGGATTTCATGGTATTAGGCATAATGCCATGAAATCCATAGTATTAGGTATCAGGAGGCTGTGTGGTCTACTGGTTAAAGAAACAGGCCTTATATGCAGGAGGTCTCTGGTTCAAATCTGAACTCAGGCACTGACTCACTGTGTGACCCTAAGCAACTGACTTAACCTCTTTGTGCTCTGTCTTCAGGTGAGATGTTATTGTAAGTGACTCTGCAGCTGATGCATAGTTCACACACCCTAGCCTTGTATCTTGTAAAGTGCTTTGTGATGGTGGTCCACTATGAAAGGAGGGATATAAATATTATAATGTTTTCTGGGATCCTTTTTTTACTAAATTAATGTTGCACATTGTTTGATGCCTCAGCTTTTTTCCTAGCCATGTTGCTTTGTTGAGCATCATTCATGATGAAAACTAACAGAAACTGAACATTTGCATCTTATTAATGAAAGTGGCAATGTGGAATCTTAAAATCAGCAACGGACGAAGCCACCAGAGCAAAACCAACAAGAGACGTATACTGTGGTGATAATAATATTTTCAACCCATATGTTTCTTGTATTTTCATTTTATAGGAAAGTATTCGTATGAGCTTGGAAATATTAGGATACATTTGTGCAATAAAGTTTTCTATTACAATGGTAAAAACTGCAGGGCTGGACTTTGTTCTCCAGGGGCTGGTAGCTCGCTGACATCCGTTATTGGTATGATATTTATTCTATTACAATAATTTCTAAAATCTAACCAACAGGGATATATACTTGTGTTGGATGCCGTTGTAAATGAGCTAATTGTAGCTCATATGGCTTTTCTCCAATAAAAATGTTAAATGAAAATACTTACTGATCTCAACACGTGATACTGTTATTGGAGATGGCAGGCACAACTAATTAGATGTTTGTTTCCGTAGGTGTTGACATAGGCTTCCTGTGAGCTGGTATTGATAAAAAAAAAAAAAAAAAAAAAAAAAAAAAATTAAGTTCTGTTAAACTCAATCATTTCACCCTTACACTGTAAACATGGATCCTCTTGAGAATTCCAAACAGCTGCTAGTGTTTCTATTTGTTTTAAAGTCTAGCACTATGTCCCAATTGCATGGGAGCGATGAGGCTTTAGTGTTTATTGGCAATTTGGAAGAGGAACCTATTTAATATTACACTTTACAGAAAGATACATCTAAGTTAACCAGCTATACTATTGTTTCAGTGTAGTATAAATACATACAAATATTATATATGGGCAGCACAAGACCAGTAGACTTCTACACTGGTCTGATGAAAGAGTTCAGCAACATTTTATAATCATATGCCCTCCAAGATGAGCTTTTTTTAAAACTTACTGCATATGAAGTGGCTTAAAAGTGTTGGTATTGAAATGCAGCCAACCCTTACTGCAGTGATAAGTACTATTTAATGAATGAGATATTATGATGTTATGCCCTTGGCTTTCAAGTTCTGATTTTAATGACCAGATAAAAAAATACAAAAATAAAACTTGCTAAGACTCATTTGCAAGGTTTGGCCTCAGTTGCTTTGAACCTTTTTTCCCTTTTTGGAGCACACTGAACTTCATTAGAAGCCTATTGGTATTGCTACTGTCTTTGATATATTGCCCTCCACACTCCATTACAGTAAGTCATATTAAAATCAACTTCATTAGAAGCCTCAAAAATGCCAAGCTCTCACAAAATCAAATTCATTATTAATAAACGAGTCTCTATTAATATTGTTATCTAAATCTATTTTTTTTTTATTTTTAATCTGTCTCATAAGCAGAAACCAGCCCTGCTGAAATGCTTAAAGGGGCTTTTTATTCACAGAAAAACATTAAAAGATAGATTCATCTGTAAGACAGAGCAGAGATACACATAAAAAAAATGTAGGTAAAAGATATGTATTAGAAACTGGGTTTAGATTGTTCTCTTAAGGTGTCATGTGTCAGACACCTTAAGATAACAATCTAAACCCAGTTTCAGAATAATGTTTGTTTAATTTAGTGCAGTGTGGCAGAGCAAAGCTCTGCTCTTTAGAAATTGGCAGGGATGGGGTTAACTTCCCCTACCTGCCTGGGTTTATTATGTTCAGGTGGCTGGGGTTGATTAGTTGATTAGGTTGATTAACGATCAATCAGCGCCCAGCCACCTGATATAAAAGGAGGCCTCTGCTTCTCATTTGGGGAGAGGGAGCTGAGGAAGCAGGTTGGTGTTTGTTTTGTGGTTTTTGAATTTTCTAAATCCAGTGAAGGCATTGCCCAGCCTGGAAACTTTATTTTTGTGAGTTTTGTTTTTGCTTTATTTGTGTTTAAATTGCTTTGTTTTGGCCCTTGTGCCCTTTCATTTTGTGTTTATTTATAATAAAATAGTTATTTTTTTGAACTGCAGTCTGTCTCTGGGCCTCTATCCACTCGCCAGCCTGCCACATGCAGGTTTGGAGTTCTAAAGGGCAGATTGTTTTTTACATTTTGAACTTCACTTAAAAATAAGGTAGCAATCCGTACATGTGCTGTATTCTCTGCTGTCTGTTTGTGTTTACATGCAGTGTGTATTATTTCCCTGCTGTATTCTTCCATTGCTTGTTTACCGTTTGGGCGTGTATTTCCATACCATGTAAACCTGCTGTTGGTTCATGTTCCCTGGTCTGTCTCCATTGGTTGTTATCTGTGCATCCTCATTGGTTTGTCTGTGCCCATTGGTCCTAGTGGTCCTAGTGTGCACCTGAGGGCCAATGGGATGTGTCTGAAGCCTGGTACCCTATTTAAAGGGGTCGGGCTAAGTCTATAAGAAGGCGCAGTGATGCCGTCCATTGTTGTTGTTCCAGGAATGTAGCGAATTGGACATAGCATTGGTCTCTGGTTTAGATGCTGAAATAGTGTCTAGAGAAAAACAAAGCATTCAACTTGAAAAGAGCATGTCTTCTTCATTCCTGCCTCTGGCAAAACGCTACTATAATTTTCACTGTGGAAATCTTTGTGTAAAGAGTTTTTACGACACTGTGTAGGGTGTTGAGTGATAAATATCTTGTCACAGTGTAGCCTTTTATGTTCGAGTTGTAATGAGATGTATAATGAAGGTCATGGTTGAAGAGCCCTCACTAGGTGAAAGAAAATCTGAAGTTGGGACCAAGGTTTCCATATCAAATTTCCCAATTAAATGTTACTTTCCTATCTATGCAAGGAGACCTGGTTCCCTCTATGGGCAAAATACTAGATTCAGTCAAAATGCCTAAGAACAAACAGTAATAATATGTGTTGATGTTTTAAACTGTGAACTGTGAACGATCACAATGACAAACAAGTATTGTGGTATTATTTTTGTATGATTATCAGGTAATTCTTGTACATATAAAGACCAGTGTAAACATTGTGTATACTCTTTTGTCATGTTTTTCACACCTTCACAAAGATACTATAGGGTTACATGTAAAAGAGGGTTTTCTGTCTCCTTTAGATAATTTACTGTACAAGTTCAGAAAGATTGCAGGAAGGGTGGAATAACAGGCTTCTAATGGAGACATGTTTAGACACTGGTATCTACCAGTGAGTAGTCAGCATGAGAGAGATTACTAACTCAAGCTATAAAAGGCAAGGGCCTGTCGCATAACCCTGGAAGTATGTTGAGTTTGGAACAGTTCCAGGAAAGCTGGATATGTGGCCTGGACTGGGCCACAAAAAGGCCTTACTCATTGCATACTCTCAACTTTCTTTTTTTTGCAGGAACGCATATTCATGATCTAGCCTTCAGCATACTTCCTTCATTTTTGGTGTAAATAGCTTGGGCTTGTATCCAGTGGTTAGTAGAGTAGTCATTGTTTTCTATAAAATCAATGGTTTATTGAATTCTGTTAAGTCTCTTGGTTTGCTTAGATAGGCATACTGTATTCATGACCTATGGGGCTTTTGAGAGATAAAGCCAAAAAAGAAAAGGGAAGATCATTAATCTCTTTAAAAGGTTTGTGAAACTAGTAAATTAAGTCATCATAGGGTCATGAGTAATGGTCAAAAATGTATTGCAAATAAAACTGTTCTCTATGATTGTTTATTTTTACAACTGCATGCTACTTACTACAACATATTTATTAGTCCATCTATAACAATAGAAATACTGTTACTCCACAACTAAGTAACATATTAATGAAATGGTCACTTGCCATTTGTGTAAATATAACCAGGTTGGTGTTCTGGCTGTGTGAAGTTGTCGTTCTTCGCTAAGGATTCCACAGGGAGCATCACCTTGGCTCTAGCTAGGGAGGCACCTCACCTTGCTACAGCGATCCCTATTGGATAGACTGGTGAGCTCAAGCAAACACCTGCAGGGGCCAGTAGCTGGCCAGCATCTCTTGTCCTAGGTGTAAAGAGGCTTGGTGATGGGATAGGTGGATGCTTGTTTGACCTTCTGTTGGAAGTTTCTGCAGTTAAGAGTTTACACTGTAAACACTGCTCTGTGTATTACAGTTTACTTCCTTGTCTAGCTATTTAAATTTTTTTTACAGTCATCACTGACCAATTGGAGCCAGGAGCCAGAAATGCACAAAATTGAACCATTAACATCATACAATCACAAGATGTTCCACATTCCACCTAAGGGGTAGGTCCTCTTCAAAATCCAATTTAACCACTGGCTACAGAACATCCTGGCAAACTGAGGTTCAAATGCTGAACTACAAGTACCTTAAATTAGTCCAGCTCTAGCCTGTCAATCCTAAATGTAGTATTTTCAATTTCAATGTACTTTATATCTCAAAGCGCTCTTAACCGTCAGTTAAAACAAAAGGGAGCAGGTCTATACAAAATCAAGAAGTAGTAAAAAATACAAAGTAACAATGAAGAAGAAGAAGAAGAAGAAGAAGAAGATAAATAAAACAATTTAAGAATACAGGAAATGAATAAGAATGAAAAAAAAAACAAGATTGCAAATATAAGCAAATAAAATATATTTAAAAAAAAACAGTATATTTATAAGCCGGGTTAAAAAAGCTAAATTATAAAAGTAAGTCTTTAATCTTGACTTAAAAATATCGACTGAGGCGAATATTAAAGGGAAATGTTTCCACAGTCTGGAGGTAGTATAACTAAATGCAATTTCTCCTCTCCTTTTCAGTTTTACCTTTGGGAGGCACAAAAGTCCAGCGTTGGCTGATTTTAAAGTGTACAGAGGTTTATACAGGGACAGAATCTTTCTTAGATAATCCAGTGCCAATGCAAAGTACTAATGCAAGTGTGGAGATTTATTGTAACTTCAAAGTGCAATTCCTTTTAGTAAGGTCTGCATGGAGGAGGTATTATTTTCTTTCACATTCTAAATGATAAATTATACAGGTCAGCATTAATTTGTTGTCATAATGTCAACTAGTTGGCCTTCATGTCTTCAAAGTTTGTTTGGAAATGGGGGGTTAGTACTGCAACCCTTTCTAAACTGGAATGTTGAGGTTTCTGACTGCTCAGGAATTTCCCTCTTATGTGCTAAACAGAACAAATATTTTGGTATAATGTGTTTTGTTCACCATTAAACCATGCATACAGTCATAATATTTGTTATTCAACTTATTATAGGAATTTGCTTACCAGTAAACAAAGGGGGTGTGGGAAGTAGCAGGGATCTGGGGGTGCTGTGCACTTGCTGGTGCAATGATACATCCTGTAGTTTTATGAATCTTCTGAGCTATGTAAGCAGTGCACGGTGCCTTTTAACATATTTTTTTTAACATGAATGACAATAGATCAATCAGAGCTGACTATCACAACAGTAGCAGGATATTTTATATATCGCACGGTGTAATCTCACAAGAGTTGGTTAGTATTAGAAGATTCTATACAGTAGAACAGTAATTGAAAATGTCCTGAAAAATAATATCAGATTTTTTTGTAAATTCTCAGCAGTACCACGTGCTAACATCAGCTAGTTACAAATGCTGTCTAAACGTTTTATGGTATGGATGTTGTAAAGATTGTAGTAAGGACTATGGTTAAATATTTTGTTTTACTTAACAGCTGATTCTGGCTTTGTTTTATTAACATAATAGCAACCTAATGCATGGCTTCCAACACGTGCAGCGGGTATAGTTTTGCGCAATGGCTTTCAGCACCTCCACTATAAAAATGATTCTAGCACCACTGCCAATTAAAGGCTTACAGAACACCCTCAAGTGATTACAAGAAATATATTACTTTACCTTTGCTGCCTCCTGTGTTGTACGCTTTTTTCAAAATTATTTATTTATTAGTGGATATTTTTATGTAGATAAATCAGCTGGGGAACTTGAAAATGTTTCTATAGGTTTTGCTTCCAAACATTATTAGCATTTCCAAATTCAACAACTGTGATGTTCTGATGGATGGAAGTGAATGGCTATTGCAGGAACACACAAGCAGCAGTGCTGTTGCAGGAGGGACTGTTGATCTGGATATGCTATTGATGTTTAGAATACCCTTTCTCATTGTGATATTTTTTCGGTTTCATTCCCCATCTGATTTAATACACATATATAATAAAAGGGGGTTATGTTCAACAATATACTGAACTACATTGAATACAGCAAAGGAAAAGTAATGCGCTTCCTGTGAATACTACAGTGTTTTCTGTAACCCTTTCAGAACAGTCGGCCAGATATTCCAAAGAGATGTAAGATTCGCAAGGGCCAGTGCAGCCTTTTTTTCCCCCCTAAATTCTGTCTTGAGAGATTGCCTTTTTATTGAAATCTTTGGCATATTTTCACAGAGGAGACAATTTTCTATTCAGTGATAACAAGATGCAGTATTTATTAAGTATGGGGTCTGGGAGAGGTAACAGAGGAAATAAAAAAGCCCCAACACCAGTTTTGTTTCAGGGCTGTTTTCCAATACTTTTAACAGAGTAAAATATGTACATGAAGCAGACTTTTTTTCTGAAATTAAAGTGTACCGGGTCACTTGTTCCTTGTGTTAAAAGATAGCATCTTAGGAAACACTTAAGCAAAGAGGAGGAGGGTTATCATTCATTCTTCTTTCCAGATCACCTCCAAGAACAATAAAGGCATGGTGATGGTTAATTTGTCTTCAGTAATTAGCCCTGCTTGTTGTCATCAGTCTCCTAATTTACTTCCAGATTCTTATCTAAAAGTTAAGATTAACCAGCCACACAGAGCGCCTGCTTCTGATCTAGCCTCTGGGGAGACTAAGCCTGTCACAGAACAGCAGAATTTAAGAAAAACAAGAACGAGTAGTGCATACCATATTGTTCTTGTAAGCTTCAGGTTATCGATATCATATAGAGGTTACCACATTAATGTTTAAACTTTTATAAATAAATATATACCGTTATTAATAACTTACCATTGTAGAAAGGCATAATCTTCCCTGCCACATATGTGCAATAGGCAAACATATTTAGTGGGGATTAGTCTGTAAATGTTTTGGAGTGTAAGCTGTATGCAAAGCTCACAGCTCTGCTAGAGCCCCTCATGTTCGGAACATATGACAGTTAGTCTTTGTCTTCTTCAAGCAGAAACTTCCAGTAGTGCTAAATTGTGTGCTGGTTTTGTGATGTTACTGGAGGGAAATTTCAGAACACCAAATGTAACAGAACCTAGGGTTATATGGTGAAATGGACACGTCAGTCTGTAGTTTTGTACATTTTTATAAAATGGAAGTAGAATAGGTTGAGGTGTTCTTCAGCTTTGGCCAACAGATTTACATCACCTTATAGAATTAATTAATTTTTCTTCATAAAGTTGAATGAAATCTGGTGAATAATATTATTTTAATATATTGAATTACATAGTGGTTTGTAGTTTTCCATATACGAAAAACTGACAAAAATTGACATGAAATACGGTGCTGCTATTATGACTTCCAGTAGACTTTTGCAATGTAATTTTGTAGTTTCTTTGATTACATAAAAAATCTGCATTATGTTTATATACTTTTATTTTTTAATTACTGTACCTCTCAATCCTACAACTATAGGTGATTCAAAACCTTTTTTCCATAGCTGTACGTGTTCATGGTAGTGATAGTTCTATGGGATATATTACTGTTTTGTTTGCATTTTCTCAGTGACAGTAAGTTGTAATAACGTTCAAGGCTTGGTGAAGCATGATGAAGTGTGTTGCTAGAGATAGATGGAATCTCTCCAAATAAGGATTCATAGTTGTTAAATCTTGCAGATACACGCAGTTGCCAGTATGTTTTTTTTTTTTTTTTTTTTTTACCACATCCTGTATTTCTTAAAGTAGATGAAGCAGATGTGAGGATGTATTTTATTTTGTAGCTTGATCTAGATCTTGCAGGTACACCTGGTTTCTTAGCAAGTCACTCTGAGATACTTCTATTGATAAGGACGCATTCAACAGTGACTAAGTCCACACCTTCAGATTCTCTACAGGCTGGAGGTTCTTGACAGCTCACTCAAATTATACCCACATACTGCATTTTGAACTGTAATAGTACTTCCACCAAGCCTGTGAAATGTGTGCCTTGTTGCATCAGGGACATACTGGTTTTTCTGACACTGTTGGGATGACCTCGCCATCAATATAGAACACCTTATCCATTACTTTGCCTCTGATGGTGATGCTCCTGCACTTGGCAAGGTTGAACTGCATACAGGCCCGATGTTAACGGATAGTTTGCCAAGTAAATGTTTAGTGCAGGCTCCCGTTGTAGTCATGCTGGTCATGCTGCCCACGTATGCTCTAATTGGTTGCAGACGCATGCAAGAACCCAGGCGTTCTCCTCTGATTACCCATTTCAAGGCCCCAGTAATGACTTCCATTGCCATGGTCAAGTCCAGTGGAAAGATGGTGTAACCTTCTGTAACACGGTCAATAATGACCGTTATCGTTTACGTCTTTATTTGTCAGTTTTATTTTTTATAATTGTACACTTTGATTTGACTAGTGCACATTTTATATATTATTGATTAACACTTTATAATTGACGTATCACTTTTTAATAGCTTCTCCACCCCGTTTGCCTTTTATGCCATTAATTGACTAATTAAATAATTGACAGTTTTACTCACCTGAATATAAATAGTAGATGTCTATTGCAAACTGAATGGCCATCCTGGGGGTTTGTGTCTGTCTTTTGTGGTGGTTTTGCTTGTGCAGGAGTGGGAGCACAAATATAGTGTTTGGAACAGAGAATAACAGAGGTAAGTGGAACAAGCCTGTACATGGTGTACATGGCATTCGGCTGGCATAGATTATGCTGGTTTGAACAATGAGCGTGAGTGAATTAAGAGTTTTAGCTTGTCAGTAGCTTATTGGAGCCTATGGTATGGAAAGTAAAGAGATTGTTTGTTATACAGATATTTCCCCTCGCTCCGATTTTCCCTCCTCTGCACAGACAACTTGTCAAATGTTTTGTGTTGTTTTATCCTGTATTTTATGCCTGGTTAACAAACCGTGCCTTTCCTTAATGCACTAAGCAATTTTTTAAAGTGCAATCTTGCAGTTTGCACTGTGGCGTTTCAAAATGACTGTTTTGATAAATCGTAATTATGATGGAAAGTCTGTAACTGACCACTTGTATATTTTAACAATGTGTTGTTGTTCCTTTTAACCATGCTGTCCAATAAAAACATTCTTATTTTCTTTTCTATATAGAAAATCAGTGCCTATAGAAAGTCTACACCCCCATATTTTGTTGTGTCAGTGCCTCAGAGTTTCATGCATTTAAATGAGGATTTTTTTCCACTTATCTGCACACCATACTCCACACTGTTAAGGGGAAAAAGTTTTTATTGAGAGAAAAAAAATTATATATTGAAAATAAAAAAAACTGAAAGATCATAATTGGATAAGTCTCCACCCCCCTGAGTTAATACTTGGTGGAAGCACCTTTGGCAGCAATTACAGCTGTGAGTCTGTTGGGATAGGTCTCTACCAACTTTGCACACTCAGATTTGGCAACATTTGATCATTCTTCTTTACAAAACTGTTCAAGCTCTGTCAAGTTCCTTGATGGACCACTGATGGACCGAAATCTTCAAGTTATGCCACAACATGATGTTGCCACCACCATGCTTCACGGTAGGAATGGTGTTCTTTGGGTGATGTATTGGGTTTGCACCAGACATAACGCTTTGCATTTAGGCCAAAAAGTTCCATTTTAGTTTTGTCAGACCACAAAACTTTTTGCCACATGGCTTCAGTGTTTTTTTGCATACTTCAAACGGGATTCAAGGTGGGTTTTCTTGAGTAATGGTTTCCTTCTTGCATACAGGCCAGATTTGTGGAGCGCTTTGGATATTTGTTGTCACATGCACACTTTGACCAGTCTTGGCCGTAAAAGCCTGTAGTTCTTGTAAAGTTGCCATTGGCCTCTTGGTAGCCTCTCTAATCAGTCTGCTTCTTGCTCAGTCATCCAATTTGGATGGACGGCCTGATCATGGTGGTGCCATACACCTTCCACTTCTTAATAATCGTCTTGACCATGTTCCAAGGGATATTCAAGGCCTCTGATATTTTTTATTTTTTTATACCCATGCCTCATGGTTGAGTTTTTGCTTTGAAATGCACTACCCAGCAGAGGAAACCTCAGGAACTGTTGAATTTATCCTGAAATCATGTGAAAAGCTACAATTTAACACAGGTGGAGGCCACTTAACTATTTTAATGCATTTTAATTCCAGGCTATAAGGCAACATAAGGTGAAAATTTTGAAAGGGGGTGTAGACTTCCTATTGGCACTGTATGTGTGTGTGTGTGAGTGTGTATATATATATATATATATATATATATATATATATATATATATATATATATATATATATATATATATATATATATATATATACTCTGTTTTTCTTGGTGACAATTAGATAGCTTGTAAACTGGTCAACAATTTTCAAGTCAGCTGTTTGGGCGTGTCTCTTAGCTGGCTGTAGTGTTAAAATTAGCCTTTTTTTTCACTTGGCTAATCTGCTGTTCTAGCGACCGTCCTGCTTGGATTGCGTTTTGCAGTTTGCAGTCGAAAGGAAGAAAGTAGTGATAAGTACAACTGAATTTGTTGGTTGAAGGAATACATTTTCTAGTGTTCAGAGCTGTGGTTGATTGAAGTGTGTAGTGTGTAAACTGGACCAGCTTTATACCTGCAGGACAGTATAAATTGGCAAACAGTATCTTAGAACGCCGGCCATTCTAAGCACCGGTCGTCCAAGGGCCACACGTCCAAGTACAGTCTGAGCTGTGGCAGTCAGAGAGAGGACCTTTTCCAACGCTAAACATTAGCTGTATTTAAGTAACTTTATAAAGGTGGTGTTGGGTTAGGTGCTCTACTGTTTGTGATTAGTACCAGGTGAGTGTGGTTCAATTGAACAGAGGTTGATTTGCAATTTGATTGGTTTCCACACAGTGTTTTGTAGTTGTGTGATCCTATTGAAGTGCATTGAAACTATTGTATTGCTTAAGTATTATCTTTAGGGCAGTTTAGTGTAATAGACAGCTAGCCTATTTGTGCGCCGGGACAAAGCGGCAGCCAACTGAACAGCCTCTCTACCAAAGAGCCGGGAGTCTAGTTGTGGGAGTCCAGGGTAGAGAGACCTGCGAGGAGAGGCTGTTGGAGAAAATCTCCAACAGGGTACAGACCTCTCTAGTAGTTGGGGTCTTCCAGAGCGCTGCTGATCCCAACTACTAGAGAGGTCTGTACCCTCCCACCCACCTCTCCTGCTCTCACTACTACTGTACATATCTGTCTCACCTTACCCTCCACATTGAACTTGGACAGAATTGGCTGTTGCTAGTAGATCATTTTTCTTCGGGGATGCGATGCTGCATGCCCTGTTTTACTCAGCCTACCCTTTTCAAACCCAGTATGGTCTTTGTTGCGTCCAGGGGATGAAGAAGCCCTTTAATTTGATATTCTGGAGGATTAATAGGTGGAATTTCAGAGTCAATTGACAGGCTCCCCTCTTCTTGGAGAACTGTTTGTCTCTTCAATATATCTCTCCAAATTGGGCTTAGTTCACACAAATATTATTTTCAGTGAGCTGAACTCTTACTGCCCACTTCAAGAGTCTCGGAAAACTGTTACCCATGATAAACAAGTGTTAACATGAAAGTTAAAGTAAACTGGCAGCTTCGAAAGAATAACATACACCCTAATAATATGAATCTGAATTGTTTAAAAAAAAAAAACTTCACAGAAATTAGAAGGATGGTTTTCTGCACGTTGGCAGGAAAAAAGAAGAGGAAACTGCTGAGGGCCTGTTTCTGAAGTCTTGGCACGGATCTCCTATTTATCTGGCTTTCAGTACAGAGCTACTTTTAACTACAGAACCTCTCCCAGCTATATAACATTTGCCAAAAGATCTTCTTAGGTGGTTTTGCACATCTGTTTGTCTGTGTTAACATTCTAACAGTAGCTAAGGGTAACAGGAACAGACTAAAAGACCATGACCATATTTTAATGTGTGTGCGTGTCTTGTCCTTAGCTACTTGTGTGCAATAAAATAGTTCAGTAGACGTACATCCATGTAATTAGTTCAGAAGATCCAGTCTGAGAGAACATACATAGTTTGTTAAGTGCAGTGACGATCTTAAGTAGAAAAAATATGTTAGTACAAGAACCGTGAGCATTCAATTCATGTGTTTTATTTATTTGATTCTTATGATATTTGGTTGGTTCATTTTAGAGGGCTTCACCAAATGACCATAGCTGATCACCAAAGCACAAACGAGCAGCTCATTCCTGCCTCACTGCTGCCTTCTCTACACAGGCCAGGACTGCAGAACTCACTTAAGTCTTTCAAGTGACTGGCGCCACAAAAATAGCTCAAGTTTTACTTGAATATAAAGGCACACTCATAGCGTAGGGTACATTACATTTAAAAAATACCAATAGCAAGGTACAATGCAATTCCAAAAAATACATGGGGCTCTACACAAAACTTTCAGGACTGTTTTAGGAATGTTTTCTTAAGGATTGTTTTTTTTTTTTTTCAAAGCATATTTTTATCAATTTTGCCATGATTTCAGGTCATTAAAGCATTATCTGTTTTAAAGAGGGGTTGTTAGTATTCTGTTTTTTAAAAGCATTATTTCATCTAAGATAATGCTTAATAAACATTACAACTATATACTGCAGCTAAAAATATATTTTATTTCTTAGATCTCACATTTCACTTTATGGAAGATGCATACATATATATATATATATATATATATATATATATGGGTCAAACAAAGCCATTGTATAAAAACAGTTTTTTACTCAAAAAGTTTAATGAGTTCGTGGGTCTTTTGAATGTAGAAAAGTGCAGCTAACACAACAGGTGTTGTTTATGTATAAACATATTTCTATATGGTGACCTTTAAATTTGTACACGTGTGCACATGTAGAAAATATATCCTTTTACAGTCTAGATGTTTTAATATATATATATATATATATATATATATATATATATATATATATATATATATATATATATATTTATATATATATTTATGGTATTTTTTTGTTGTTAACTGTATCTACTTTCCTTAAAATATTCCTTTAAGTTGTCTAAATTGGGCCCATACACTCATAACACTTATAAAGCCCTAGCTGGCATGTTTGTCTATCACAGAGATAAGATTTGTAATGTTCTTTCAAGCTACTAAATATCTGGATAGACTATTATTAAAGAGTGCTGAGTTCTATTTACTTGTATCATATCCATGAACAGAGACATGTTACATGATGGATTACTGCATTCTACTTTTGCACAACATCCTCCTATTGGAGTTCTCTAGTGCCAAAAGCATTACTGCTACATCCAAAGAATTAGGGAGGAAACCGTGGAAAAAGTTTATTTGAAAACAATAGAAGCAGTAATTAGATCATCATATATTCTGATACTGTACAGACGCACTGGAAGTCAGAGTTAGGTACAAATTATGTCTTTTAAATCAAAATGTTGGGTTTTTTTTGTTTTGTTTAGTTTTTTTACAAAGGCTGAGTTTATTACAGACAGCTCTGCAAAAATGTCAGGTAGAAAAAACGCTTTAACAAAATAGGTTTGGAGTAGGTGAATTTTTTCACCTCTTTCACAGTAAGAAAATCCATTAGGGTGAGCAAATCATGCAAAGCTTATTTAAGACCATCAAAATGAAGAATAAGTGTAGGCCTACTTTCGTTCTCATACATTTCAGTCAGAAATGTATTTACTCAATCATAAATTCAAAGGTGTTTTTGAACCAGACAACGCAAGAAACCAATTCAATGCCTCTAATCACAGAAAACAAAAGGAATTAAACACTTCAATTCAGTTAATATAAAGTTTTATACTGCTTGGGCCTCAGATTTGTATTGAAACAGAAATGCAATTGCATGTCCCACCGGAGCTTTTCCAAGATGGCAGTGATCAATCAGTTTGATTGGATGGATGTAGAGGGCGTTAGGTGGTCTTATTCCAGTTTCATGTACACATGAGAGGTCTGGCATGTGTTAAATGTCACTAATTTAGCACAAGTTGCAGATATTTCTCAAAATAGGCCATGAAATGAATAAAAATGGAGACTGATTACCCTTTCATTCCGACAGAGGGTGGTCCCTCCAGATCTGTGCAGAAACCTTGCATACAACTATCCACCTTTGCCCTTTTCCAAACAAAGGGCTGTTTTTCCTCAATTGCTAACAGTCCACTGACCTGCCACTAAAGGTTTCATTGGAGAAATCCAGATACATAACAAACCAAATGTTGCCTGAGAAAAAAAATCTGGTCTAGCGTCGACCAGATCTAGATAACAACTAATGCATGAGAAGAAATGAGTCCTATTCAGGTTTAATTTCAAATGCATAACAGTAATTATATTATATATATATATATATATATATTATATATTATATATATATATATATATATTTATATATATATGTATATATCAAGGGAATGCATGTATCTAATGGAATGCAATAAAAAGTGAAAAAGTGATTCACACCTGCATCAATGTTGCTGCAATTGCATTTGTATGCCTACTTGATAAGTTGAGAGAAATATTTTAAGCTTTTGACAAGCAGTGTTGTAAAAATAGTTAATAGGCTGTCTGAAGATATACATTACATTTCTTATATCTACTGTCTAAGCAATTTATTTCAATTGTGTGCCTTCACCAGAAAAGCGCTAACACATTACATTATGTTGTTATTTTACTGAAATGTATATTATTGTCAGTTTTGTAACCTAAATGGAAAGCTACACAAAAACAACAGGAAATGTAGGTCAGCTCTGAACATTAACATTTCCTGCTTAACAAGGAAATTGAGACACAATTATCCTTTCGAGAGTGCCCTCAGTTGACAGCATAGCATCTGGATCCACGTGTAAAGAAGTGCACATTTATTTTATTTCAAATAAGAAACTATATATTATTTGAAAAACAGGATATTACTGCCTGTATCACAAATAGGTATTTGTATAGAAGACATTTTATTGGAGAAACAAAGCAATGCTTGGTATCAATATACATGTATCATATAAGGTTTAGAGACCTTCCTGTTTAAAATAGATCTTTATTCATTATTGATAATTATGGGTAATATAACTATAGCAAATAAAACCATTCTGGTAAACCATACTAAAAATGTATACATACCTATAAACATGCTAAATTCAACTATCCCATGGGATTGTGTCTAATTTTTCAAGTAACGTTCAATTGGTCTCCAAAAAAAACTTCAGAGTGCAATAATTTAATACGGCCACAAAGGATATAAATAATATCAGTAATACTAAGAAAGGTAACAATGAGAACGTGCAGTGGATGTGACAATATCAGAAATAACAGAATAAGAAAACAGTGCAGATCGCTGTCGTGATAGTGATGAGAACTGCTATACCTCACTGGCGGAGAGAGACAGGAAATTGTGCAGGTTAGAAAAATGAATTGATATTTGAAGAAAACAATAAACCAGTGTAGTTAAAACAGCAGCCTGCTACCTGTTTTGTGAAATGCCTACAATATTACTGTAATACAACCTGTAGAAATGTATTTGAATTGTGGCAGTGTTATTGTTATAACATATTGTAAGCGTGGTGAATTAATAAAGAATCCCTCCAATGCAGGTTGCTTATCGATGCAAAAGGCTAATTTTAAACCAGAGGTTGGTGGGGTTTTTTTTGGTACAGTCACGGTATCTTACAGCAGTTCAGCTTTACAGGTAAATCACCATCTTAATTCTCTCCCCTAAAGAACAAAGTGGCACAAGACTACTCACCGCAATGCATATGTGCCGGGTTTGTAAAATTTTTGGAGAGGCCCAGGGGTCAGATTTTCCTATACGTGGGGGTCTGGGGGATGAAGCCACCCCACCCCTCCAGTTAGGACAAACTATTTAAAATAATCTCTCTAGAAGACTTTTTTTAAACATCAAGAGTAACATTTTTGGTAAATCCAATATCTACTGGATAAGACAACTACCTTATGTAAAATGATCCTCGCTGTGTACTTTTAATATGTCTCTACAGTATGTATGTGTTTGTACTATAAAATGGTACATATATATAGAGAGAGAGGATAAATTGAATATGGAAAATATAGAACAAAGTGTGGACGCATAATCCATGAATTCGAAGCTTGAGTGGGTTATTTGACCTTTCTGCACTTTGTTGTGCGAGGTCCTTAACAGTTTCCAGGTAAACTAAGAGTTCTCTGTGCTGCTGCTCTGGCTGTTGGCTGTGAACACACAAACACGACGCGTTAATTAAACCGGTTTTAATTTCTGAAAGAGCGGGGAGATTCAAGTCACTTACTGTCTGAACGAGTATAAACAATAACTTGGATAGAGTCATTTTTAAGGTAGCAGCATAGACAGAATAACATAAAATACAATAATAAGGTACACAGTAATGAATCTCAATTTCCGTAAATAAAACATAATACAGTCAATAAATAACACAAATATGAATACATTATAGTATTATGATGGATTGCATATACACAGCTGAATTAAGACTTTCAGACTTTACAGTTTTGTGACTTGGATTATAAATGAAATCGCTTCCCAAACTATAAAGGATATTTTAAAAAGCATTTTATAAACACAACCATTTCATATCCTATTGTTTCTAACTATGTCATATGGACAGGACATGGTGCATACAGCTGAACTTCTACACCAAAATAATCAACCCAGCAAACCAGGAAAAAATGAAAACTAGGTGCATAATCAAGCATTTATAATAGTCAACTTAATTATGCATCCATGTTTATACAAAGATAGAAGTAATTATTGAATACTACATAGACGAGTTACCACTTAGTTAAGAACAAAAAATATGTGGCCGCTATTCAGCTTGCAAAATTATGTCGAAGGAGAATTTGTCTTTTGAACGTGCAGAACTGTCAAGTGATTCAGTCGTTCTTGGCTCATACATAGTGGTTCGTAAGTAATTGTTTAGTCTTCGTAGGCAGACTAACACACTACCATAATATTGAATACAAAAATATAATACACAAACAGTAATAAACAAAAATAAAACATACAAACATTTAATGAACAACAATAACAAAAGAAAGTGGACCCTGGCACAACCTGACCCTTTTCGATTTCACCACTTTGTGCGAATGACTAGGGCTCAGGATCTCTAGTTTTAATGGAGGAGAAATAAACTAATCTGATGTGAAATGTTATTCGATAGGTATGCTGTTTCTATTGCATATTTTACCATTATGAGGTGGAATTTTAAAAAAACATATTGTGTATAAAGATATCATTCCCATCAAAAGGTAAGTCAAATTATTATATATACGCTGAAACTTTGGTGGGGCTGGGCCCGCATTCCAGAATATTGGTGGATTGGTGAGCACCAGTCTCCACGGGCACGTATAACCTGTGGCACAATGCCTTCCCCTTGTTTTTTTTCTCTGTAGCTCAGCAGCTAACCCAATGACAGATCACCCAAACACTCACAATCCCTTTCAGCAAATCCGGCCCAAGAAAATTGTGATCCCTTCTACTTCTTTCCTCAGGGATTTTTAAGCCCTGGTCACACCTGGAACGATAACGATTTATATATATACACACAATAAAAAATAACACAGATATGTTATAAGCTTTTATTTTATTTGTTTGTTCTTTTTTTCAGTAAACATTTCACAATTTGCAATACAAGCACTGTTGTTTCTCTTCTGATGAGATCCAATGTGGTATGCTCAAGGGGAAAAATATGATCCAAGTCCAGGTCAGGTCAGGCAGCATCCTCTGGCTGCTGGGCGACTAGGAGAATGAGACATAGAGGATAGAAGGACAGATCCACAAATGGAAAATGGAAATCCACAGTTTGTGAAAAATGCACACATGTCATTTGTTTTATTCAAACAAAAAGGATGCTTTGTACAAAACCAAAACACAGAACTGGAACGGTTTTTTAATATATATATATATATATATATATATTATATCACCTTTTTGCTTGCCACACAGGCTCTCACGGGTTCTTCTCCCTTCTGAATCACGACCCAACACACAGGATTCTACTGAAACAGCGCTCACGCGCACTTTTAATAAACACAAAATGAAATAAACACAAAACAAACACCTAGCTCCTGTTTGGAGCACTCACTAAACATAAACAGGAACCTAATTATCACGCAGGACGGCTAAACCGTTTACCTGCCACAAACATTCAAAAACACACCCTTACACAATACCTCAATACGACTGCTCACTCACACAGTCGGGCTCTTCTCTCAGCAGCAGCCTGGAACAGACTGGCTGCCTCTCTTAAATACCCTGCACCTGGCTCTAATTTACAATTACCACCAGGTGCAGGGGATTACTAAACAATAAAACAATTACCCAATTAAACCCCATAACACCCAAATGTGCATTCTCACAAGGTTTTTAGCAGGGAAGGATTTTAACCCCCTCCCTGCTATCTCACACATCCTCCCCCCAAGTGTGAAACACTGATAGGCCATACCAAGGCCACCCCCTCCCCTAAAACACAACCACCCACCCTCAAGTCCAGAAATGTCCATTTCCGCCCTCTTCCACGGGCAGGCTTGAGGGTGGGTCGAATCTTCCGGCACCTCCGGGAAGGGAGCTTGAACCGGCGACAAGGGACCCCACCGGGATGACATGGCCGACCGAAGCGATGACCGGGGAACAGGAGGATGCAGCAGTGGACAGAGATCTTCCACTGGGGACCAGCGCAGCGATGTCCGATCACCCAGGGGAAGCGAAGCAGCGAACAGGGGGAGCACCAGCGACGTCTGGCAGCAGCCCAGCGACGTCTGGGTGCTCGGGAAGAGCGGAGCAGGGAACCAGGGGAAAAGCTGTGGCCAATGCTGCAGATTCCTGGGCTCCAGGTCCAGCGCAGGAAGGTCTAGGAAGACCGGTAGGGTGTCCAGGAGCAAGGGGCAAGGGGCAAGGAACCGCACCTAGCAGTGCCGGACTGGTTCGCTGGGGTGATGGAGGTGGGCACCTCACTTCCTCCTCCTCCTCCTCCTCCTCCTCCTCCTCTCTGGGCTCTGGGAGCGGCACCTCCTCCCCTCTGGGCTCTGGGAGCGGCACCTCCTCCCCTCTGGGCTCTGGGAGCGGCACCTCCTCCCCTCTGGGCTCTGGGAGCGGCACCTCCTCCCCTCTGGGCTCTGGGAGCGGCGGCTCCAGTGTTAAGCTCACCCACCTCTTAAACATTGACACCAGCGCCGTTGGTTCCGGCTCTGGAAGTCCCAGTTCCACTTCCCACTTCTTATTTTGCTCAATTAGAGCAGCAGTGTTTCTCTTTATTTGAGCTATAAGCTCCTGCAAATCCATTGTTGCGTGTTGAGTCAGAAGGGCACTTCTGGTACCATATGTCACCTTTTTGCTTGCCACACAGGCTCTCAAGGGTTCTTCTCCCTTCTGAATCACGACCCAACACACAGGATTCTACTGAAACAGCGCTCACGCGCACTTTTAATAAACACAAAATGAAATAAACACAAAACAAACACCTAGCTCCTGTTTGGAGCACTCACTAAACATAAACAGGAACCTAATTATCACGCAGGACGGCTAAACCGTTTACCTGCCACAAACATTCAAAAACACACCCTCACACAATACCTCAATACGACTGCTCACTCACACAGTCGGGCTCTTCTCTCAGCAGCAGCCTGGAACAGACTGGCTGCCTCTCTTAAATACCCTGCACCTGGCTCTAATTTACAATTACCACCAGGTGCAGGGGATTACTAAACAATAAAACAATTACCCAATTAAACCCCATAACACCCAAATGTGCATTCTCACAAGGTTTTTAGCAGGGAAGGATTTTAACCCCCTCCCTGCTATCTCACAATATATATATATATATATATATATATATATATATATATATATATATATATATATATATATATATATATATATATACACACACACATACACATACAGTGGCTTGCAAAAGTATTCAGACCCCTGACCAATTCTCTCATATTACCGAATTACAAATTGTACATTGAAATGTCGTTCTGTTCGATATTTTATTTTAAAACACTGAAACTCAGAATCAATTATTGTAAGGTGACATTGATTTTATGTTAGGAAATATTTAAGAAAAATAAAAAACTGAAATATCTTGCTTGCATAAGTATTAAACCCCTGTGCTGTGGAAGCTCCCAGTTTGCACCGATGAAAGAAATTGCCCTAACGAGGACACAATTACCTTACCATTGGCTTCCATCTGTGAACCATTAAAGTTGCTGTCACATTTTCTGGATAAAAACCCCACTGTTGAAGGATCATTGGTAAGGCTGTGAATCTGAAGGAAAATGAAGACCAAAGAGCATTCTACAGAAGTTAAAGATAAAGTAATACAGATGCATAGATTAGGGAAAGGGTACAAAATAATATCCAAGTGTTTGGATATCCCAGTGAGCACAGTTGGATCAATAATCAGGAAGTGGAAGCTGCATCACACCACCCAGGCACTGCCAAGAAAAGGCTGTCCCTCAAAACTCAAAGCTCAAACAAGAAGGAGACTTGTGAGAGAAGCCACAGAGAGGCCAACAATCACTTTGAAGGCGCTACAGAATTCAGTGGCTGGGAGTGGAGTAATGGTGCACCAGTCAACCATATCAAGAGCTCTGCATAACACTGGCCTGTATGGGAGGGTGGCAAGAAAGAAGCAGTTACTCAAAAAGTACCATCTGAAAGCACGTCTGGAGTTTGCCAATAAGCATGAGAGTGACCCAGCTGCAATGTGGGAAAAGGTTTTGTGGTCAGATGAGACCAAGATAGAGCTTTTTGGACAAAACACAAAGCGCTATGTGTGGCGCAAATCTAACACTGCCCATGCCTCAAGACACACCATCCCTACAGTGAAGTATGGTGGTGGCAGCATCATGCTGTGGGGAGGCTTCTCATCAGCAGGGATTGGGCATCTTGTTACAATTGAAGGAAGAATGGTTGGAGCAAAATACAGGAAAATACTGCAAGAGAATCTGCTTCAGTCTGCTAAAAAACTAAAGCTTGGGAAGAAATTTACCTTTCAGCAGGACAATGATCCAAAGCACAAGGCCAAAGCAACATTGGAGTGGCTCAAGAACAAAATGTTGAATGTCCTGCAGTGGCCCAGTCAAAGTCCTGATCTCAATCCCATTAAGAATCTGTGTCACTATTTGAAAACTGCTGTCCACAAGCGTCGTCCAACCAACCTGAACAACCTGGAACAAATCTGCCAAGAAGAATGGGCCAAAATCACTCTGACACTGTGTGCAAAGCTGGTACATACTTACCCAAAAAGACTTTAAGTTGTTATTGCAGCAAAAGGTGGCTCTACCAAATATTAATGTGTGGGGGTTGAATACTTATGCAAGCAATATATTTCAGTTTTTTATTTTTCTTAAAAATATTTCCCAACATAAAACCAGTGTCACCTTACAATAATTGATTTTGAGTTTAAGTGTTTTAAAAAAAAAATATCGAAAAGAGCAAAATTTCAATGTACCATTTGTAATTCATTAATATGAGAGAATTGGTCAGGGGTCTGAATGCTTTTGCAAGGCACTGTATATATATATATATATATATATATATATATATATATATATATATATATATATATATATATATATATATATATATATATATATATAATACAGCAGGGAGGGGGTTAATACCCTCCCTGCCAGAAACATGTGAAAATGCACACTGGTTTAATTGTTTATTATTTAAAGAATGCAGCCAGTCTGTTCGGGGCTGCTGAGAGGTAGGAAGCAGAAAGTGTGCTCTGGTTCCGAACAGTCTAAAGTAAGTGTTGTGTTAAACCTGTGTGGTTTGTGTTGTGACAGGTAAACGGCTTAGCCGTCCTGTATCAGTTAGGTTCCAGCTTGTGTGTAGTTAGTGCTCCGAATAGGAGTTAGGTGTTTATTTTGTGTTTATTAAAAGTGCGCGTAATCGTTTTAAACTCCATTTCCGTGTTTGGGTCTGGTCTTAAAGGGGCAACGAACCTATGAGAGTTGTGCAGTTTCTTTTACAATATATATATATATATATATTATATATGTGTGTGTGTGTGTGTGTGTGTGTGTGTGTGTGTGTGTGTAAGTACTATCTTAAATTTAAGTACTGGTCTTTGGCTGGTTTGGCAGCACTGCTATTAACAGCTCTACTCTGATTCCACCTATATACCCATGATAAGGGTCTTGTAGTATATTACTAAAATAAATACAGCAATTCTATTATGTATAAAATATACAGATAGCAAATAGAACTGTGGTTTATCTATTAAACATTAACACTACTGCTATACATTGTTCAAAAATTAAATGTTAAAGTTGCTTTCCAATATTTTAACACAGATTGTACTGACATTATGCAGATAGATATTGATAGAACTGCATAAAATGCCAAACTCCTTCAATTGTCTTTTAGACGGCTGTTTTATAAGGATAGCAATGCCATGATTGGAATTTAATCATTGGGGAGATCTATCACCACCCCCAACCCCTACCTCTTATTCTACACAGTCTAAATTACATTAGGTTTTTATTAGAAGCAATTTTCAAATTTAGCAATGGGTGATGTTTAGGCAGTTTGACAGAATACCAGGAGGAGACACAATTGAACATGGATTCATACTGTTGAAACAATTATATTTGTCACTGGTATCAGATTAATACATTTTGATAGGTAGAAAGATTCGATGTGTAACGAAAGGTGGTCAAATGTATTTCTTCTTATGTTCAAGGAACACAATTGATTATTTTGAGGACACGTCTGCATTTATGGAATTAGTATTTGTTATCTTATTACATTTTATATTAATACAGAATTATTGGAAAGTCAGATAAAATTGATACAATTAGTTTGAATTTAATCAAATGAAATGTGCAAACATCAGCAATATTATTTCATTCATATTGATTTTATATGAATTAAACATAAAGTAATAAAGGAGAGTAGATACTGGTCTTGCAGAGTCAGCTTGTACAGCACTATATCATTACCATAATACAGACAAAAAGCACTTTTACTTTACATTATCTGTTTGTGCAACTAGAGCCCCTTTCACACTGCCTCCATTAGTTCAATCCAGAGAAGCTTGGATAGAAGCGTCTGTAACAAGCTGCTTCCAGGGCATTGATACACTTATTGTTTACTTGCGTCTGTCACCCAGGTCAACCCTGCTTTATCAAAAGCAGTGTGAAATCACATAGCTGACCCGCATGACATTGGGTCCTGACCCGGGTAGGTTCCGACCCGGGTAGAGCACGCCAGTGTGAAAGGGACTTAGCGCTGAGGTGCAAGATAGCTAACAACAACTCAGAAGAAACATTTTATCATCAAATTTAAAATTATTATCCTATCACCATAATAAACACAGGTTGCGCGGAAACACTACTGACACACCATGTCTGTCAGACTCTTCATAGAACATCGATTTTTCATAGTCATTGTCAAATTCATAATGGGTGGTGTGAGTTAATCCTATAAAATCTAAGGTGGTTTTGTTGTGCTGTTGTTTCAAATTTTGCAGCGACACCCAAACAAACAGACTAATAACAAATAAAAATGACACTTCAAACATGTCCCGCTCAAAACAGCTGCTCAATATTCCAGACTGAGTCTGCAAGCTGTCAAAAAGAATGCTTATTCACTGTTTTAACATGGCTGCATGCTTCAGATAACTTGACTCGAGGAAAGACAGTAGACACTAGAAAAACAGTGTTGCACAGTGAAGAAGAAAGGCAGTAATAAAACGTTTCCTGCAGCCTAATTCTTTCAGCTTCAGCTGATGCTTTACTAGTTCCTACTTGACACCAATTAATCCCTCTTCTTCAGCTGATTATCCCCTCAGGCACTGGTATGCACCCACAATGCATGCTGATTCCACTGGTATACAGTAACCGGGATAAAATTACTTTTTATTTTATAAAATGCCAGATTTCCTTCTGATCACAAGCACTCAGGAATTTCCACCTCACACCTCTTTTTTTTTTATCCTGTCCTCAGATCTTCAATCAAACAGAATTTTCATGAAAGGTAACCATCCCTGCCTGACATCTGGGACGGCAGCCAAGCTTCCCCTTTAGCTGATCTCTAGCACCAGTCTGTGAATGTGAATTCCACTTCAGAACTGAAGCAGTGTGACTCCAGCACTCTACACTGCCACAGAGAAAATTGCTCTTAATATTTTACAAAGATTAATTTGCATCCTTAGTCTTGGATGAATAATGTGTATGTTTAAATTGATGTTTGTTTTGAATACAAATTTCTATCAATGTAGCGTATTATTGGCTTTTAAAATGTTCTACTACCACCTTGACACAATATAAGCGTGTAGTAGCCAATGTGATCGAAAATGAAACTTTATGGCATAATTGATTCATTGCACTTCCTAATCTGGCATGGAAAATGGTCTGGCTTTGAGCTTCAAGCTTGTCTGTGACTGAACTTCCTTCCTCGTTCCATTCAAATCATGTGACAATGAGTAGCAGGGTTGAAACGTTGCACTGTTACAGGTACTTGAGGAAGGATGATCAGTGCCAGCACTTAATGATTCTTCAGACAAGCTCAAAACAAAGTAAAGGCAAAAATGTTCATAACACAATATCAGAGCAACAGAACCCAGAACCGCTCTGAATGATTGCAAACCACATAACGCAGTAAGGGAATAAACTAACTAAAAATGGCATTTGAAGCTTACTAAAATAAGTGGTTGATGTGATCTAGGTGGATCTATGGTACTGTAAAAAGCTGTAAAAAAACCCAGCTGTGGCTTATCTCAGTCGGTTATAGGTTGATAAAATAACCCCCCAGGTGGCACAACAGGCTAACCCATGAGCCTTTTAAATCTAGGCTGAGGTCACAAGTAAAATTAGCTTGGAGGTCTCAACTCATACACCAGATAACATTCACCCGCATTACAAAACCACTGCCACAATTTGGCAGTGTAACAGGAGACTCGCTGATTGAAGGATGACCGATTAGATGATGACGTAGATGCATGATTACTGTGTGACTGTCAGGAGGCAGACACTGGAAGGCTGGGATTGACATAGACGTTCAGACAGAAACCCCATGTGATGTAACCAACAACAGTAGCTCATGTGGGACATACGGCCAGCATACAAACGGCAAATAAACACTGTACAAAAACTATAAACAAAAGGTACCGCAAACATGGAGGCACCACTTATACACCTTTCTTCTATAATGGGTGGGATCTACTATCCCAGAAGAACTCCCTGTCCCTCGGGCAGTTCACCCAACTCCAACCTCAAATATACACACACTCTTTGGTGCGTTGCAGCTTCCTTCTCCTGGAACAAACCCCCCGACCACCTCCCAACCTTGGAGTATACACCATTAGAGGAGGTTGCATTGTTTCCTGAACCCAGTTGCTCAGCAACACAGACTGATGCTTCGGCACCAGTAGCACTCTGACCCCGTTGGCTTTACAGTAGCCTCGACCTGTATAATCAATACCCTTTTATTCCTGGCACTCTGCTGCACCACACCCACCTGCTGATTAGGAGCTCACAGCTAGTAAACACACACACACACTGCTCGTTCCCACAACTAAACACAGCAGGCTGGCTGCAACACATAGTGCATCAAGTTCCCCATTAAAACTAATCTCATTCTTAGTTACAATATTCTATCACAGAAGCCCCCTTCTTGAGTGCATGGCCCCAGCCCTGCTACTGACTTGTTTTTGTCACTACTGGAATCTCTTGCTTTAACTCAACTTTACACAATTGTGGACGTACTTTGGACTTAGTTATTGCCAGTGACTTGTCAATTTCTAATATGGCAATCACAGACATTTCAATTGCCCATTATGTCATGTCATTAAATTTAAATGTATCCAAAGTACAAAATGAATCAAATTGAACAATTCAATTTAGAAATTTAGAAATATTACTCACACCTGGGCCCTGTGAAATTCACAGGAGAATTAGAACAGCATGACTAACCTGCAATTCAGTCCTAAACCTCCAGGTGTCTGTGTAGCCACTGCAGCTAAACTGATCAAAAGAAAAAATTAAGTAATCAACCCATTAAATTCTGGCTAATTTGAAAACACCCCCTAATTACGAGGGACTATTATTGACATTCTAGAAATTGATGCGTTTAATGAAAAAGCTTACCTCTAGACTTGCTGTTTTAGAACAAATAATTAGAACCAACAGACTCAAAAAGCATTTCTTTGAGAGATCGCACTCAGCAATATACATCTGGTGTGCTACATACTAATGGGTATAACACTAATGGGTATAACTTATTTTGAAAGACATAACATTATAATTCGAACATATTGTAACATACTCAGAAATCACAGTGACTAGGCTAAACTGGGTTGAACACCAAGTTTATTGGCACTGACAAAGGCACAAAATGTACCAAACATTAACAAACAGCTATGTGCTGTAACAACAATTGCAGAGTTGCTGTTGGCCACAACTAATCTTTTTATCTCTAATACACTCTGGGCTCCTTTACAGTCAGTCCCTACTCGCCATTCTACACGCTACACCTAACATGGCCGTCCCCCAGTCTTACCACACCTGCTAAATCCCCCCACCCCACCCCGAGTCTCTCTGACCAACCACCAGTCCTGTGTCTCTGCTCATCACTTCCCCTAGAGCCCTATGGGGACCCATCAGTCGGCATCCAGAATGGTGATTGCCCCTCACAGCAGGGCTAACAAGGGTGTGCACATCCATAATATGGGTAAGGTTAAACAAAGACTCTCCATTCATATTTTGGTGTATGAGCCCCTGTGCATGTTACAATATAATAAAGTTGCAGAATTAATAAATACATACCAAACACTGGCATACGAATTGCGCAGCACAGGTGGCAGAATGAACAAACAGTGTGTTGTTCATAGGAGGCAGTGTAGACCAGTGGTTAAAGTCCAATGTCTGTAACCACAAAGTCATCGATTCAAATCCCACCTCTGCCACTGACTCACAGTGGGACCCTGAGCAGGTCATTTGTGCTCCATCCTGCGGATGAGATGTTAAATCAACGTCCTATTGTAAGTAACTCTGCGTATAATGCACAGTTCACAGCCTACCTCTGTAAAGAGCTTTGTGATGGTGGTCCACCTTGAAAGGCACTATGTAAAATAAAGTTATTATTATATTATGAAAAGTTCCACAAAGTTTTTGAAAAATTGATGACCCTGATCAATGCAGAGTATTATTTAACCAGCTCACAAGTGCCTGAAGGCTGTCAGAATTTAAATTCGCATGTTTATAATTTAGATAAAAAACTGTATTCCAGGGTTTGATGCTGACTGTAAACCAGCAACGGAGGGCTATCAACCACATGCAAAAGAAAACGGTAGTGGAGATTCTTTGACTGAATTTTGGAGAAATGCAGAAGAACTATTTCCCAATTTAGTATGAAAGGCTAAAATATATTTGTCAGCTGTTACCAATTCTGTGGATGCTAGAAGAAATGTTTCTTCATATGGACAAAACTTTCTCTAGATCCAGACATTCTAAATAACTATCAACACATTTCTCAGCTCCCATTTTTGGCTATATTTTTTAAATGTGTTGTTGCTTCTCAGCTCTACAGCCATCTGGCAAAAATGTATCTCTTTTCATAGCTCTGAAACACCACTGGCCAGGGTACAGAATGCTTTATTGATGATTGGCTCCGATACTGACGCTTTAGCCATTTTAGTCCTCCTTGACCTTATTGCGGCTTTCAATACCATTGACCACATGATACGCCTGGAATATCTGTAAAGCTATGCAGGAGTTTCAGGGATGGCACTAGATTGAGTTATGTACTATTTGACAAAAACCAACACTGTAGCAATGAGGGACTTTACATCTACTTATGCAGAGACAACATGTGTGGTCCCCCAGGGATCTGTCCTGGGTCCTTTATTATTTAACATCAATATCCTTTCTTTGGATCTTTTTATTCACCAGCATGGGACTGGTTTCCATTTTTATGCAGATGATTCTCTCATTTATTTATCAATACATCTTGACACACATTCTGCCATGTCTGGGTTTTCGTCTTGTGTATCAGATATAAAAACATGGATGAATTGTAATTTTTTTAGTTAAATGCTGATAAAAACAGAAGTTCTGATTCTAGGTTTGCATCATTTGAAAGCACCTTGAGCTGTTCGCATGAAGGGTGCAAAAAAAAAAAAAAATATATATATATATATATATATATATATATATATATATATATATATATATATATATGATATTAAATGACAAAATTAAGGTTTGAAAAATGGCACAGTGGCATATGTATGAAATGTTTACCAAACAACATATAAATAATTCAACATATAACATATGTAGGTTCTCTGTTGGATTAGCCTTCCTTTCTCAGAGGGCTAATTTGTTCTGTCTGTATCAGGCTATAATATCACATTGCACTGTTTTTTAAAGTAGGTATTGATTTAAAATGCAATGCCAGCCTTATGGTACAGTCCCTCGGTGGCTGAAACCTGATGACTCTGCAAGATGCAGTTCGCTCATTTGAGTGAGTAGTAACTGATCACTGAGGTGAAACCTGCTGATGTTGTATATTTGTGATTCTGTAATGGCATTGTAATGTGCCTGAATGTCTACTATCTGTCCAGCGAGGATGCTGAGGGTTGTGCATCTATACGCCTCCTGTGTGGCCCTTGCCCTGAGAAGTGAATGAGGCGAGTTCCAGTCAGACGCATTCCTAGTAGGCACTCTACAGGAATTTCATTTCATTTCACTATCCATTTAAAATTAATTCAACCTGTAATACAGGGGGGTCAAACTCCAGTCCTCGAGGGCCGCAGTCTTCTGCTTTTCATTCCAACTTAAGCTATCAATTAACATAATTGATCTAATTATTTTGTTTAATTAGACATATTTCATATTTTTCAAGGTCTTTTACAGTTAATGATTTAAAAAATGCATTTAATTCAAGGTACATGACTTATGAAACATAGCGAGACCTAAAGAGAAGTGTTACGTTTGTCCAGTTAATCAAATCATTAGAACAATTAAGTAATTGAGAGCTCGGGTGGAACGAAAAAAAGAGGACACTGCGTCCCTCCAGGAACTGAGTTTGACATCCCTGCTCTAATATGTCTTAATATTTATTTATTTATTTGTTTATTTATTGCCAGTGATAAAATATCCCTTCTTCAATGTGGATACAGACAAGACATCAAGCAAACTGCTGTGGTAGGATAATGGGCTGCCACTAACAGAAACAGATCAAGCAAAACAATAAGGGCCTTGAAATAATACTGCTATGCAAGTGAAGTCTTTATATCTTTATAGTCAACGTTTCATAAATATGTTGTTATTATTACCAATCCTGGCACCACTGTACACAAAATGTATGCTGTATCCACACACTACATACTTTATTATAATCAGCATGTTCCCATGTTTCAGAATATATTGATGATGTTATCACATAGCTACAGAGGAGCTCAATTAAGAACCCACAGGTAAATATCATATACAGTGTAACCCGGTTAATGTCCCCTCAGTTAATATCCCCTCGGTTAATATCCCAACCTGTTTATTATCACTTACTGTCACCCACTTATTATTTTAAAAAACTCTTGCCACTCATCATAGGTTTCTATATTAAATTAACTATTTTAATATCACTAAGAACCCCGCTTATTATCCCCTTTTGAGTCGTCTAAAAGCTGCGCAGGTGAAATGTACCGTTTTAAATAAATTATTTAACCAATTATACTATCCCTAGATTAATAAACATTGTGTAAAGAGGTACTGGAAGGGCGTTACTATAGAAGTCACGCCTTCAAAATGTTGGTTAAACTGACTTTGGCTACATAACTACTAGCCTGATGTACTGTATGCAGTTAGCTACAAGCAAAAATGTCTACTCAAAAAATTTTAAATCTGACAGACACTCAGAAACAGGAAATTATACGTCTCTGTGAAGTTGCACCAAAGAGTTCACATCAAAACATTGCAAAACAATTCGGAATGTGTTTAACGTTAGTATAGGCTAATCATTTTCACTCGCAACAGCTAGCTAAGAAATTGAAAGAAACAGTAACTAACGTTAAATATAGTAACTACAGCTGGCTTTGTTGTTCCTGATTTTATTAGATTGTACACACAGCCTTGTTTGAGTTGTTAGGTACAGCAAATTGTTCGCGTTTGTTTGAGCTATCTAGATAAATAATTAATTTATTGTTTAATTAAAGTAAACATTCTTTAGAAAAAAAAAAAACTATTTGATGTTACAGTACTGTAATATTAGTACAATATTGCAATAAAAATGTACAGATATGGATTATATTCAGTTTTCTTTGTTTATATGTAAAACAGTTGAATACTGAGTGCTTAAATGTCCCTTACTTTCTACTTTGTGGTGGCGCCATAGTAGAACATGAGACCCTGTTTATATCCCAACCCACCTAATATCCCCAAATAACTGCATGGCAATGGGGATATTAAATAGGTTACACTGTACTTGTTCTCATCCAGGTATAGGGAATAATATAATTAGTCTCAGTAAACCAATTTCTGTCAACTTATCAGTGTGCAATTCTTTTTCCATGTCCATGACCTTGCTAAGTTCACAAGAACCATTAGGTTACCTTTCTAACCCTAACCCAAGGCATTTCGTGAGTTTAGAATATTTCTGCTGGTTCTCATATTGTAGCATCAGCATAGCACTGCATGAGACTGTGAGACTCTTACTCCTCTATATTTTCTTCCATTATAAATATTTAGACTTGTATCTCTGTACTGCTACTGATACTAATTACATGGCCCCTTTGAAGATGATTGAATCTTTTTTTTTTTAATGTTTTTGTTGGGATGCTTCCAGTCAAGAGTATAGGAACAGTTAATCAGGGTTTTATTGTGATTAGAAACCTGTAAATAATGCCTTTGTTGTTATTTCAGACATGTTACCAAAACAAGATTGTTTAGAGTAAAAGGTAGATTACAGTGTAAACACCTGACTAGTAATCTTTATAATCTAAAACCCAAATGGCAGAATCACTATAGTTAATAACATCACTTAGTATCACCACCTAAAGTAAAACGCCTGAAAGGTCACAATATGAAAGAACATGATTTTAAGAAACAATACTATACTGCAAACCTACAATTTAAATGTCACAACACCAACATACTATATTTTTTAAATGCATTACCACTTAAATGTATTGGATCATTTAAACAGAAAGGATTTCATTGCTTTTGGTTATGCACAATCTAGCTGCTTCATTTTCACTTGCATATGCTTTACCAATAATCTTAATGTGTGGATTCAGATCACCATTGATATCCCTGTTTTTATTTTACTGACGTATCAATCAATCAATCTTTATTTTATATAGCACCTTTCATAGTGGCCCACCATCACAAATCACTGTATATTCTGTCGAATGATCTTGCCCATTAGAGTTCATATCTAGATGAGACATATATAAAACAATGGGCTCTTCAATCATTCATCAAAGCTGCACAGCATTAAACATTTATAGGTTTTCAGAGAACAAAGCATACAGTACAAGTTTAACCCACCTATGCTCTCAAATCAAATAGCACGCATGTTTAAACACCCTCAGATACAGAATGATAATATATTATTGACATTAATATTTGCTCACAGCTTAGTCCCTATATATACATACATATACATTCTAATTGACTTGCAAACCATTTCAATAGATAGCCTGAAGGAAACCCCTAACTGGTGAATGCTGCCTTCACAATGAATGTAAGATGAAAAATGTTGCGTTTTAAAATGTATAGAAAATGGTTTATGGAAAATGTGCCTAGTCAGGGGTGAAATTCTGCTGGTATTCACCAATACTCTGTACCGGGTCTTATTTTAATGCTGGTACTGGGTTTCCAGGACTTATTTCATCTGCTTTTCATCTAATGTGCTTGCATTCTGTTCATTTACACTAGCGCAACATTTCATTCAGCACGGTTCATGCTGCTTGCATTCTGTTTCCTAATACTGCTTCTCTGTATCTTAGCCGCTATTGGCTGCCATTAAAGTCAGTGTGACAGGGTAGCCGTGTGGTGATGTCAGGCCAGATGCAGGAAGAAAAACAAAGGAAAAATACTGCGATGCAAAAGGCACCGTTTTTATTTTTAAATACAAAATAAATAAAATATTTTAACAAAAAAAAACAAAACAAAGTAAAGTGATTGGTGCTGATTCGTGACCAACCAAGCAGTGACAATATACACAGTAACCCACGCCCTGAAGTACCTTAATGCTTTTATAAAACTGATTTACTAATGTAAATATAAATAAATACAAGAGAAAATAGATATTTTCTGAAGATTTCTTAAGGAATTTGATGGGTAACCTTCCGCAACAGAAAATAGAACCTATGAACTAATTGATAAGATTTTTCTTTATTTGAGTTGCAATGTTGTGTTCATAGACATTAATTTGAATGTTGCTGTTAACAGTACAATTCTGAAGTGACTGTCAGTTGTTGCAGAAGAGGGATGTTGAAGTGTAGGAAGGGGGTTTGCTTTCATCTGATCTTTTGTTTTGGCAATGCTGTGGAGTTTTCCTCCGTCAAGATGTTGCTCCAGCGCTTTCGATTTTCTAGCGACGGTTCCCAATAACTGCAGGGAGCTCTCCAATCTGTGACTGCTGATGGACATAATTTCTCTCGCTTGCAGTCCAGTGATGCTACTGGACACAAGCGACATTCTTTGTTTCGTTCATAAGGATTTTTGTGATTTTTGCCAGTAGTTTTCTGTTTCCTTCTTTTTCCCTGCATCCAAAATGTAACTGGATGTCAAACCAAACTTTACTCACAAGACTTATGTATTTTGGGTCTGGAAATAAGTGAGCCCAGACAAGGAGAACTGTACAAAATCAAATGTTGTTTATTCAGGCAGTTACACACAGAACACTGAACACCAAGAAGACCCCCTTTTATACCCTCCTAACACGTGGCCCTACACGTGTTGAGATGCACTCAGCAAACATGCAGCCTTACACGTGTTGATATACACTGTAACAATTCTTCATGTGCTGTGCATTTGTCTGTTCAATCCAGCACGGAGCCCAGCTGATTCCGTATTGCTTGCCTTTACAGTTTCGGACTGTGGATATTATTTGGCGGCTCTTTTGTTAGTTGTGTGAATTCAATATGTAATTTTTTTTCATACAGCCAGTCATTTAGGCATTTAACAGCCCAACTGGTTTTTTGGGTGGCATTTATTTCATTTCTAGTTTTTTCTCGCACATCAATGCTACAGTTCTGTACCTCAGCGTCATAGTTTAACTTGATCTTTTCTTCGCTTTCGCAAAAATGAGCTAATGCAGCTTCTATTTTGACCCATTTATTGATTGTCATCGGTGCAAACAGCTCAAAAGTGATGCCTTCAATGGTATATTCCATGACTGCCAGGTATTTTGACAGGTGTTTTTTTATTATTATTTGTGTTATTTCAATAGGCACACTGATACAATAGTGCCACTGGTCTAGTGATTTACCCAATAGTTACTATACCAGGGATTATAGCTTGGCCAATCAGCATGCAGCATTATAATAATCTATTTTATAATAATCTTTTTCTCGGAATAGATCGTGGCATAATTCATCTACACAGAAACACAACAGATAAGCACACAGAACGTATTGTAGTATAAGTAATCCGTAAAACAAAATAAAAAATAACAGCGATATGTTCTAATCTAAGATTATCAATGTAGCATGGCCAGGTCCTGTTGTAGGTGAGCACCTGGGGTCTGGAAATTACAGGGTTGATTTCAGAGAATACAATGGAGACTGAAATAGCCAAATCATTTTTTTTTTAAATAGTGCCTGGTACATTAAAAAATATGGGGGTATTTCAGTACATATTGTGCATTGTTTGACTTAGACTTTTTTGTATCATTTGTTCATAGCACAGTTGTTTTCTTTATACACATTTTGTATAGCATCCCCCCTTTTTTAGGATATCTTGAAACAAAACTCCCTCTCTACAGCAGTTATTGCATAGGGTAATATTTCTTAATACTATTTAAGGTTTAACTTTGTTATATTACAGTACATGACTGAGTGATACATGCAGAATGTTACAAACCTTTCAGTATTTTCAACTTCTTTGTTTATGATGAATTGGTTATATTTTATCAGTTATTTTTTAAGGCTTAGTTTGTATTCATAAATGTATTGTGTACTAGCTGCTCATATGAGTACCTGCACTTTTTTGCTGAGAATTTTACAATACAAATATGTGGTTCATATATTTGCATAATTTCTTCATACTTCTTCATAAGATGTACAATTGTCATTCCGAAAAGAATAAATCTATATGGCAAAATGACTTAGTATAAACAGCACTTAAATTCTAAACTTAACCCTAACTAGTTTTGATTGCTACTGTCCTCTATGGTTACAGCATTTCTTGTTACCAATATAATATGTGTTCATATACTTTTTCATTATGACACACTTCAAAGCAAATACATTTTATTGCTAAGCAACTCCATTTACAAAACATTGGTATTCATAAAATACAAAATACTTTAAGATGGAAGTAAGTGTCACGAGTGACTACCATTAGCTGGGGCTGTGCACTATGGGGCACCAAATATAAAAAAGTGTTAATATTTTAACACGTCTTTTTTCCCCAGATTTAGCCTAAATCTTGAATTTTTTTCCTAGATTTAAACAAATGCCTATTTTTTCAGCTTGATAAATCTCATGATAAACATTTAAATAAATGTTTAAATATGTACTATATAATTTATAAATCAATATTTAGCAAAGCTCCAGTTTTTTTTTTAACTTGGTGAGTTGAGATTTAGCTAGCTGCTTGCAAATAAAGATTTTTTTCAAAATATATAAGTTGACTGCTAAATAGACATACAGTTTTCAGATTTATAAATCTCTTAAATGATTACATGTGTACTTCCAGACAATTTATAAAAGCTGAAAATGTTTAGCAAAGTTTCAAAATTTAAATCCAGCATGTGAAATGCTTACATAAACTCAAATGGGAAGAACTCATTTGCATACCAACTTCAGATTTAGCTAAAATGTACTCACCGAGTGTGAAACAGATTTGAAAAACATCATTTAGCTAAATCTGCTTGAGTATAAAACTGATTTAAAAACTGGAGCTCTTTATCTCTGATTTATTTCACATGCTGGATTAAATTTGCTCCATTTTTTTTGATTTTGTAATTATTATTAGTACCCCCTACCCCCCACTCCCACTCCCCACTCCCCACTCCCACTGAGATGTTTCCCCAGGCTCTCCCTAAAATATTCCGAGAGGGATTTCAAAAAGACCTTTTACGTGGGACTGATGTGGTGCACATCTATTCACCAAGTCATAAGAGAAAAGCTCTGTACGCCTTGTAACATTATATATATATATATATCGATATATAATAACATATATATATATATATAACTATATATATTATTATACATTTATATATATCATTTGGTTTACTCCTCGCCACTTACTCTGTTCGTTGCCCCTTTAAATTAGACCCAACACAGAAAATGGAGTTTTTTAGCACCAACGCGCACTTTAATAAACACCGACAAAATTAAAAAAACAGAAATAAAACACCTAGTTCTCCTTTAGAGCACCAGCTAAACACAGACTGGATCCTAGCTAACCACAGGACGGCTAAGCCGTTTACCTGTCACACAAAAACTCAAACTAACGTTCCACACAATACCTTCCTTTGATACGACTGTTCTCTCACACACAAAGTCAAGCTGTCCACTCAGCAGCAGTGATTAGGCTGGCTGCCTCTCTTAAATACCCTGCTCCTGGCTCCAATTTACAATTAGCACCAGGTGCAGGGGATTAACTAAACAATAAAAACAATTAACACAATCTCTAAACCCTTAGCCCAATCACCCAACACTGCATTTTCACATGGATTCTGCTATCTTACTATAGATATATATATATAATCATATATATATATATATTATATATATATCTATATATAGAATATATATATATATATTATATGAGTAGAGTACCTTTTACAATCTATAAAATATTTTCTTTTCTATGGAAGAGGTCTTCTGTAAATGTACTGCAGTGGTTAAGAAATTAACTCTTCCTTTAAGGCAAGATCAGTTAAATTTAAAGACATTTTCCTCTCATTTTTCATAAAAGCTGGCATCCGTTTTCAAAACCTCCTGTTAGTTAACGACACATGTTATTCAGTTTCCTTTGCATTCCATTCAGTCTGGCTTGGCTCCTGTGAGAAGAAAATCTGGATATGTAGCTTTTAATAGTGAGGGAGAGAAAAAAATCACAGGATAATGAAAGCACGTTGCTGTAAGCTATCAGGAAGAATAGCCGTTTCATTTCCTTTCCATTTTTGGCCCATCTGGGGAATCTCTACTGTTTTATTGCTGGTGAGATTCACAGCACAAGACACTTTAGTTCACTCTTTAAATACAGGTCCAGAAAAGCACCAGCTGACTCGTTGTCATTCTACACAACCGCAGCAAGCTCTAAGCCATGGGTGGTAATTCATGGTGTTACACAGTCCATCTATTTAGCAAATTATACCACGTACTGTACTACAGTATTTTACATCAGTTTTCCAAGGGTATAAACTATTGGTGTCTGAATCATTCTCTACCAATGTACGGCCAGCTACTATTAGTAATCATAATAATATACACTAAACTGTGCAGAATAAGACTGTAATTCAAGAGTGCTGGGTCGAGTGATTTATCAATTTCACGTGAAGCCCAACGATAGAATTACATTCTTATATGTACAGTTTTGGTTTATATTATTTGTTATAATACATAAGACAGAAATAGTAGACCTAGTAGTGTTTATTTTTAACAATTGAAGAATTGTTGAGGACAACATTGTAAAAGTTTTTTTTTTAATCAATTCATTTTGAACATAAGTATTTTTATTTGGTTTACATTGGTATTATTACTAAGAATCAGAGAAGAAAATTCACTTAGCTTTTTTGGATGTAAAACATTGAAGTTTATAGGACAATTATCATTCACCACGTATACTACGACTACTGGGCAGCCATTGTGATGCCACCAGACCCCAACAAAGCCAAATTGGTCAACAAATAATTGGATCAATTCAGTCAATTGAGATCTTAAGTTGAAAACCAGAAGACCCTACGATCTGCGAGGACTGGAGTTCAACACCCCTGTCCTAGAAAGAGATGGGAAGCTGTAACCCAGACTTGCCCTTCTCCAAAACACGGTCCTCAATCGCACCCTACCCGCCTGCCTCCTGAGATTTAAAAAAAAAAAAAAAGTAGCCTGAATAAAATTTATTTACTACTACTAATAATAATAATAGCCTTCAATGGTGGCTTTTTGCGTTATGCAACTGTTAACTTCTGTGATGTATAAGTGGCATATCTATTCAATGTAGCTATTTCTCAAAGGAAGCATTGTAAACATCTGTGCATTTTTAGTATCCCCAGTAGTTCAAAGCTCCAGACTTCAAAATTCCTGATACCTGTTGAGCAGTTAAAAATAAAGCCTTTGTACATCAAGCACTGCAATTAATATTTTCAATCCATGCACTGGATTTGGACTCTAAGCCATATCCATAGAAAAGAATGCTATACTTACTGTTCAGTTACTTGCAGGACATACCAGCTGAACTGCAGATTATTTTCCTATCATGTACAGCTGATCCCATTTAGAAGTATAGGATCACACAGAATGCAGCTCATAAAACATAGATGGTATTAATCTTAAAACCTTATTGCTTCAGTACTTTCTCTCACGTTCTGCTTTTCATTCAGTACTACAATCCCCCTTTCATCTATTTAAATGACCTTGTTCATAATAGGCATTCCTTAAATGGTTTGAATGAATTAATTTCCTTTTAGAAATCTGTTGTATCCTTCTCGCCAGTTCTACCCCCTATATAAGTGGCTCAGAATGGAAGTATCTGTTAGCATACCAGGGTCCATGGGGCCTTACCTTGTGGTAAATGAAATATGGTAGCATTTTGAAACCGATTGATGTTAATGAACACCCTGTTCTCTAAGATCAACATCTGCTCTTTGTTAGGTGCTAATTCCCCAATCTCCAAAAATGGCTGATGAGTTTGCAATGATTTGTAAAGCAGAAATCTAATCAGAAATCATATATTTCATGGTTCATGCTACATATAGTTGAGCATAGGGAAAATACTTGCATGAGTTTCACCTTGAGACATAGGGAGCACTGTCATAGCATTGCTTTTGTGATGACTGAAACAGAACATGATATACAAAGTGGTTCCAAAGAAACAGAAGAATGCATTGGTTGAGAGGATTGTGATATTTATATATTTCAGTTGCTCTTTGGGATCAAGGCAGCTATTCTTATCTTGCTGCACACTTCCATGCTAAAAAGAGAAATAGGGACACACAAGTGTATCACTGGCACAGAATGTAAAATGTGCTATTCATTACATCTAACCTTAAGTACTTTACCAATGGAGCTGAAAATAATAGGCAACTAAGAATAAATTGGTTCTAATTGTCTTAAGAGACTATGGGGTCTATTCATAAAAGTACTTGCTGATTGTCCTAGTTAATCACATTTCGTTTAAAGACGTTCATATTGATAGTAAAATGATCTGTGCAGACGGGCGATATGCAATTTATGAGTGGGCATATAGCTGTTCAAGAATGAAATCTGTCATCTTTTTGATGACATCATTAGCCCTTGCAGAGGTACATGCAAGTACGCTGAAGAGGCAAAGGAAGAGGTGTTTTCGGCACATGAAATAATTCATTACTGATTGAAGAAGTTTAGAAAAATCAACATAAACTATATGGTCTAATACATGTTGCATGTGTGAGATTGTAAGGGTATTTATCATTAGAAATGTTATGAGTCTAATAAAGGAAAAAACATTTTTGCCTAAATTATAAATGTTGACCCCGCACCTCCTCCCCCCCAAAAAAAAGAAATGGGATTCTGTCATCCAGGATAGTTAAATAAGTAAACAGATATTTATTTTAACATATGCATTATTTCATTGTTTCTTTTTTTTTAACAATGTAAAGAATTTCTTTCTGTGCTACCTTGTCTGCTCACATCTGCAACGGCCATTAAATAAGTGGATATGGTCGAAATCAGATCATGTTCTCTTGTTCTCCCCTTACAAAAGCCGTTAGCCCTTTAGAAATAGACCACTGGGGCCCCATAATACTGTTAAATTAAGTTACTAGATACAGTGAACAAATCGGAGCATTTTTTACTCAAGACCATATCCTCCCCAAGACCTCCATCTAGTCTAGGGTTAGTTGACTTGCAATCCTGCTAGCAAGGCCCAAACTGTACACGCACACTTTAATAAGCTTATTACACACTTTGTACAATACCATAATGCACTTATATTTAATTTTGATACATCGATCAGCATTGGCTAATAATAGCCATAATCCACTGAGGTTTGATGGTCGTTATGCTTTTAGTATAGTATAATGTCTTGGCTGTGTGTTTAAGTACCCTATGAGTAGATTTTACATCCAAAAGGCAAGATCTGCATTAAAATCAATCATCATTTTAAAAACTGAATTATTAGACATACAGTAGCACTAAATATAAATGTGTTTTATTGATTGTCATGCTAATGAACATTCTAAATAACACTCAAGCCTTTCTGTGTTAATCCTTCATGTTTTAGCTTGTGTAAATATTGCTGAGATGCTTGCCAAGGAAGGCTCTCTAGACAAAGTCATTCGTGGTTGCTAGCTTTATAAAAAAAAAAAAAAAAAAAAAAAAAGCTTTTGGCTATTTTTTTAAATAAAATAAAATTTTAAAAATCTCAGTAGAAATAGAATTCACAAACTAGCAGCAAATACTATCTGATATCTAATGAAATGTTGGACTGTGGGAAAGCACTCTCTGACCCATAAAGTTTAAAAGAAATGCAAAGGATGGCCTGAGGATAACACTGAAATCCTTAACGTTGCTGTGTTTTAATTATAATAATACGCGAGCACTATGATACTTTCCACAGTGTATTGCACTGTAATGTACAACTGGAAATGTGAGATGTTTACCTTCTGCTGAAAAATAATACCACCTATTTGAACCATTTCTTTAAGAGAACAGGTAAATGAGAAAGCTAAATTTCCATCCCTCCCTCAATGGATTCTGCACACATTCTTGGCAGGAGATCAAGGTGGAGTTGAAAGCAGCACTGCAAGGCATTGCATGTGTTGCAGTTAAGAGCAATCCTCATTAGTGGCTAGCGAGTCTCTTATGGTGCTTTTTAATGTGGTACAAATGCATTTTTTCAATCACCGTAGAAAAAAGAGATTAATAAACTATAGCATGCTTTTCTTTTCTCAGCAGACCTATTGCATTTTTGGCTGGGCGAATACTCGTGGATTTCCTCCAGAATGTGTACCACAGCTATTGAAATGAAAGAAAAAAGCAGAGGAAGACGTCACTTGTCAACCTTCAGTTTTTGAGTTGACGCTTTTATCCCAACATGTGCTGTTTGTTTTCTTTTCCACCAACCCCAAATATTACTTTTTGTGGTAGTCATTTATTAAAGAATAAGTATCTTCACATGTCACTTGAATAGTTTTTTACCCTTAATATTATGTTTTCAGTCATTCTGAAGGGATCTGGATTATCTTGCTCAAATATTTAATTTCCAACTTGACCAGGTTTGAAGGCATCTCATTTCTTTCTTCACTCCAAAAATTCAGCATAACACTAAACACTTGTTCCACAGATGCATTGCTGACAAGAATAGCAAAAGCACATTCTACAATTTTCAAGAGGTTGGGTGCATCAAAGTATTCAGAAGCCGAGGATTGATATTCTTTTGTTGGTGTGGGTGCGTCAGAGAGGCAGCTGAGACAATCTCTTGTGGCTAGGTCGAACTGGAGAGGCCAGGCTCTCAGGAGCAGAAATGCGACTTGCAGATCGAGGAGTCGAATCCAGGATGCCAGGTAAGCAACCAAACAAAGAAATGACAGGGGGACATTGGCAGAGAGACATATTTAACTGGTTAAACTGGTAATGCATATGATTGATGAGTCTCCTTTCGGAAAGACAACTAATTTCCAATTCTTAACCCCCTTATCCTTGGTGAAATAGGTCACAGCAGCAGGGAAGTACTTTAAATTTCCCTTGTTTGACGCATCAAGAGAGAGTGAATAATTTTTCGTGTCCCCTAACTCCTTTACAGCAGATTCTACTGCATATGTGCACAACACATTTTGCACAATTGCTTCACTTTTCGTTCTTCCACAGTGGAACTTCTTTGTGATTTTGGAGTCAGGAAATACCTTACCCCAGAGCTTGTTCCCACAATTCTAAAATGAAAAAAAAAGATAAATACTAAATAATTCACCAACAGCAAGTATGCGATACATTGTACAGGTAATTTATGTGTTAGTTCCACATCGGCTGTTATGTGTGTTCAGTCATGCTATGGTACAGTATATTTTTGTACACTATATAATACAGTACAAATATAACTTTTTAAGATGTTCAGATCTCTTCTTAAACAAATTAATGTATAAATGTAAGTGTATTTATTTCAGAACAATGGATAGATTGTAGGAAAAATAATTTGCGAACAAGAAGCAGACTCAAACTCTGTGTATTACATTTGTTACTGCAGTCAGTAGCTATGTTAGTCTAGTCTTACCTGGGACAAGTAGCTGGATTTTTGACCCTGAAAAGCCTGTTTGTGACGGTCAGAATGTAGGTGAGTATTTACACCATTGTGTTTTACTGTAAATTAAGTATGGCATACTTTGCATCTTGCTGAAGTTGCATCACTGGTCTTTCAAAAGCCAGGTTTTAAAGTTATCAATGTCAAGCCAGTCGTCCCGGAAAGAAGAAAATCTTTGAACTTTCTTCAATGTTGAAGTAGGGGTTTCGTCAGGCGCCAACATATTCACTTCAAGTTCAGAGTGAAGGATCCCTTCAAACCTAAAATCCTGCAAGTCCTGACTAACACACCAGCTCAGTACTATTGGATTATTTACATTACGTGGATAAGATAATATTTAAAAAAAATAAATAAATAACACAAAGCAGAATGTACAGATCAGCACTAAATGGTACATTTCTAATAAGATAGTGGGAATCCTTTAAGCAACTAAAATATGTCAAAGAAAATATTAAAGGGAGGTTGGTGTTTCTTGTGCGTTTCACTTAAACTGGAGATTAGAGTGTCTTAATTCCTGTCACCCAGACACAGATGCCCATTCCTGGACTGTCCAGGTCAAACTCAAACAGGTGGCAACCCTATTCCCCATGCTTCTGTGAGAGCGCATAGCCAAGATCAATCAGGACCAAACATGGTCAGCATTATTTTGTTGCAGCAGTAATGCCTGTCGGGAGACTGATATTTTCCATTTATTCTAATGACATTTTATTACTGGATATTGTATTTAAAGCTAATTTGAATGTGTGGTATTATGACGTCTGGGAGAAAGTTTTGTTTTTTTGTTTTGTGGTGTTCTGATCTCTTGGTATTTTGAACCATATACTATTATTACACCAAATTGAGACTTTACTTTCTTGCTGGTTAAACAAGTCAAGGTGGGTTTTAAGACATTCTGAGGTATGAGAGTATGGGGTCCAACACAAACAATATTATTGGTCTACCTCAGCATTTCAATTATTTTAAAAATTCTGACTGCAGGGCATTGTGAAATCAGTTACATGTACATAGTAATCATGGCTCAGAAATGTAGAAATATTCTTAACAATGACACACAATATCTCATTCGAACATTATGGAAACTATGGCTGGGTAGAGGTGATTGGTTAGCTTAATAATTGTAAATGGAATAGATTTCTAAGTGAGGCAGCATGGCTGCTCCTTTTCCAAAGAAGTAAAAGGACATACACAACAGATGATGAGGTATGGTAGTTGTTTGAAGTTTTGAGGAAATACACCAAGAATGCTGATCCACAGATCTTCTGCATGAGTTGTATACATCATGGCTTATGAACTGAGATTGTGTTAAACAAGGTGTCGTGGTCTGTCATATACCGTAAACCCTTGCTGATCTCACTCATCACCAAATACAGTATAATTACACTTGCATAACCAAGTAAATGGACAATTAATTTTCAATTTAAGTGCATAATCATGTATTATATATTTAACAAGGTATATAATTACACATTGCCAATTAGAGTAATTCACAGGGCCTAAACTGATGTGCTGTGAAATCTGTAGGATCATGTGCTAGTCAGTAGGATGCCAATAAGAAAGGTCTTCTACAAAGGGGTCTCAGGGTGAAGGTCAGCAGTTTAATCAGAAACACACTTGGCCTCCAGCAACAGACTAAACGCTTTCAAGATTGCTCTTGCTTTTTGATTGCTCTCTTTAAGACAGTGCCAGTGCTTAAAGAAAAACCCTGTTGTAAAATAAGGAGCCTGCAGTGACTCTTTTAAATAGTCTTCAGAAGATTTATTTCATAATGCCCCAGTCATGGTAGTTTAGTGCATAGCCTTTGGCAAATTCTCCTTGTGCCACTGTGGTTTCATGGATGTGAAACCACAGGCTTGCTGCATTTTTGTTTCAGCTTCCCTGTATGCTGCTATCTATTAATAAACTTGGTCTATCTTAATAGTTTAAATTAAGTAAAATTTAAATACATACCGTAAATAAATAAATGTTTAGGCTTGGCGGGCCTAGAATTACAATGGTATTTTACATGACCCTTACTTGAAAAAATCGATTTCACTGATTCAGTTATACAGAACTTAAAGGTCTCCTATCATTATTTATCATTATTCTTTACAGAGTACAAACATGTAATGTATTATGCTTTTTTTCTGTATAACATGTATTATGCATTTCTCTGTATTTAAAGTATTATGGGTTTTCTTGTTGTTACTGCATCTTGTAAAGTGCTCTGAGATGGTGGTCCACTGTGAAAGGTGCTATATAAAATAAAGATTGATTGATTGATTGATTGAAACAATCCTTTTTCAATTCCTTTGATTAAAACTGCTGATAGCTAAGCTCTCTTAACATAAGCAGTGTGTTGGAATATAAAGCCTGGTTGACATGGCGAGATTTGTCCTGCAAGGCGGTTTGAGAGATGAGTGGATACCTAAGCCAGTATTCTATTATCATTACATTCAGGAAAGAGGGCTAAAATACTATTCACAGGCCAAGACCATCCAAGCTCAGCTATTCTGAAGAGATAAAGTACAGAGAGCTGCGAGTGTCATTCCATTGGAACATATGGTGACAGTCAAGTGTGTAATGTAGCTGGGGCTCTCAGTGGCCACGAAGAAGGCTCATGCTTTCATACTGGCCTATTAAGATTTATTGGCACACAGTTGATAAAATAGAGCTGCAGTGTGCACCATCAGGGTAATAACAGTTTTTATTTGCTGTGAAGAATGGCTCTAGTTCAGTCCGGCTCAGTCTTGACCTCTAAGATCTGCATTGTAAAAAAAGAAAAAAAAAATCAGAAAATTCCCTTTTCCCAGGTTCCTTTGGAGTTCTTGACAGACAACCAGAGTAAAATGCTTGTAAAGAAAAGATTAGGATTACCAGCAGTGCTAATGCCACCATGACCATCAACGGGTCTCCTCAGGTTTCAGAACTGCAATTTGGGAAGCAAATGCCTTTATTTATCTAGTAGCCTGTTGTCAGCTCTTCGGCTGGCATTTTTGCCCTTTAGTTTGAATATGTAGCATTTCAATCTTGCAGCAGTAAAATAAAAAAAAGAAGTTGATCCTATTAAGCCTTGTTTCCATTTTACAACACAGAAGATGGTTTCCACATTAAACAGTGCCTTTATATTGCCATCACAATCAGATGGCATATGGACACAACATTCATGCATTGGAGTGTAAACTAGAGGTTTAAATAGTGAAAATAATGGCAATACTTCATAAAAAAAAAAAAAAAAATCTACAGATTTTCTACAGCATATGTCCTGATCACAAAGACAGCCACATCTTCTCTTAGGTTACCTTCCCTAGTCACCCGTTAAGGGGAGCTGCAATCTGTTTTGTAAAGCTTTGAGCAACTTGGAACTTTAAAATAAAAAGGTGTATCAAGGCCATTAATAAACAAACTAGAATATAATTTATTTGAATACAGTGCTTAACATAAACACAGTTTAAATAACATTAAATGGTGCATGCTTAGTAAAAAAAAAATTCTCAGTTAAGGTCATGGCTCAATATTAAGTGTACTTATTCATCCAAGCGAATGGGAATGTTTTGCCCACCGTCTTACAAAGTTGCAGAATAATAGATGGAGGGTCCTAACCTCTAAACTGGCTATAAGATCGGAAACAAAATGTTCATGATTGTATTAAAACATTAGGCACCCATGTCTTTTATGGCTACATAAATCTTCATATATATATATATATATATATATATATATATATATATAATATATTATATATTATATATATATATATATCAATGAACCAGTTATAGTGAATATCTACAGCTGGGGATTGCCACTAAAAAAGGGTATTTTCATAGAGCACCAAAGTAATCCCTGTTAAAACTTTAAGATTCGAAAATATTCAACTGATCTGCTAACTGCTGTTGGTGCAGTTTTTAACACATCTTGTCAGGCAGGTCCAGCGGACACCTAGCTTTTTTAAGAAATGCATGTACTTTGTTAGGTAATCATTAATTTCTTACCCGCATTATTTTCACAGCAGTTGAACTCAATGTCGGTATAGTGGTGGAGAAAAGAACTCACAGCTACAGGTAAGTGCATTGTCATTCACTCTCTTATCCCCTTAGAGATGAGTGGGAATAACAGATCCAACACACATATTATAGTTTATTTGCACTGAGGAAATATATATCTGGACCTCTTACGTTATGGTGTGATTGTGTTCACTTTGAAAAAAATTCCATTGAAAAAAAATAATACATTGAATGTGCCCAATTATTTTCACCCAATTTTCTCGCCAATTCCCAACACAGCTCAGGAGAAATGAAGGTTCACTGGACCTCCTCTGATCCCACGACCAAACCAGCTTCATCTTTTACACCCATAAACTCGAAAGCAGATGTCAGCGAGCTACCGGCCTCTAGAGGACAAAGGCCAGCCCTGTAGATGTCTGTTCAGAGCTCACTGGGTGTCTGGCCAGCAGAGTTCGCTGTAGTTAACCCACAGGAGCTCCAGAGCCAATTTGACGCTCCCTTTAGTATCCCCAGGGAAGACTTCACACAGCCCGGACGAGAACCTGCGCTGTATGACTCACCCTACACACCACGCGACTGTGCTTTTACTAGATAAGCCACTCTGGGACACATATTTTCTTTTTAAGCTTCATTATGGAATCAAAGTAAAATGTTGACAAAAATTACATTTTGTGTTTGTCAGAAAACCAAACAATGCCTGCATCATCTTATACTATAAGATATATTTCAGTTGGAAAAGGCTGTATTGTACAACACAGTTATTGTTATTAATGCAGTACTTTCACTAACTTCAAAGGCAGATAACTGTCAAGTTCAAGGCTATACTTTAAGAAGCATTTAAATTGTGATTCATAGCCTGTCTGTCTAAACATATCTGACATATTTTCCAAAATAGCAGAATTGAAATACATTGGACACACTGCACTGTAATAATAATAACAACAACAACAACTTTATTTTTATATAGCGTCTTTCATAGTGGACCATCATCACAATGTGCTTTACATAGGTAGGCTGTGATCTAATCATTATATGCAGAGTCACTTACAATAGAACATTACAATAGGACTATAATACTCTCATAATGTGGTCTTCAGTGGGAAGCAGCTCAGGTTTAGTACAATAGCAGCAACACCTTTACCACTCCCCAGAGATCAGCTTTACAATGCTGTGTTATGTAAATATGCTGGTTTATGCCATGCTGACTATTGTAGCAGCAAGTGTACAAATTTGTATACCTGGTATGTACTATTATGTTAATTAAGCGTATTTATAGTGAGACCTTTGTGGATGAAGTGTAAATGGCTGCTGTTATACAACAGATGAAACTGATGTTGAAGCATTGTTCTTGTCAGTAACAATGTTCACACATCTCAATGGAAAAATCTGAACCGACTATAACTTAGTAATGAACGGTATCTCATATCTAGAGTTCTCAGTCCGTGTTTTGGAAAATAACCTGTTTATTCTTGAAAACCGTGCATGAGGTGTTTGTAGAATATCTATAGAAATGATTTACAGCCCAACCACCGTCTTGATCTGACATCTCCAGGCAGAAAACGTACGTCAATCAATCCATGTTTTATTGATTGTATTAACACAATATTTAGCAAGGATTGCCCGACTGAGATTTGATATCTTGAGTTGAGTCAGTTCGTGCTTCAAGCATAGCGTTCACTTTTCAAGGTGGGCAGTAAAGTAAATGGAATCATTTCAATGAGATCAGTGACTCAGCTGAAGTAGAAACCAAGGATCACGACTCGGTCCTATTCCTCAAATCTAATCACTTTGCTAGTCAAACTAGAGAGGGGCTATTCCATTTTAGCTCAGCCTTGTGAAGTGTAGTTTAAAGGCAGGATGGGTTGTGTTTTACAAAACATTTCAGAATGTTTATCCAGTAATCAGGCATTATGACAGATTTGTTTTATTATTTTTTTTTTAAATCACATTTTGTCACAAATACTATATGCTTTGTGGTGCAACTTTGTTTTTAATAGTGTGAAGCCTTGTTTCAAGTATTTCCTCATTACTAAGAGCTGACTAAAGAAAAAGTCATTGATATTGATGAACTACAAGGGTTAGTATTACAATATATGCTTCCTTTTATCAGCGTATCTTTTTAGGTCAAAGTTATCATTTGACATTTTAAAATTCTAGTCTTAAATTCAGAACAATAGCAGGCACATATGCTCTATAAAGCACAGAATGAGAAACAATCAAAAAAGAGACATTTAAAAAAGTAAGGAAAATACAATGTCAACTTGCCTTACTTAAAAATAATTGGTTTCTGTGTGCTAAAGAATCTATTTTTAAAACAATAAACAAAAGTAACCCTCGAAGCAATCACTTTTCTTAGAAGCTGAACATAAACCATATGCCCTTTAATCTACTAAACTCATCATATTTGTATCACACTGAACAAATTAAGCAAGCACCCACATGCACGTGGGGTACTCAAAAAGTAAATAAAAGACACATTGGCAATGGCTGCTCAGTTAATGTTGAACTGCAACAAAGTCTGTTGTCATTGTATGTATATGTGTTGGCATATGAGAATCATTGACTTGCATCACAACTTGGCCATTAAGGACTAATCATCACTACAGGTCTGTGCACACATTTAATATTTCAAATATTATGCAAGCAACATGCAGGATGGGTTATAGTTTAAAAGGCACAGAAAATTCATGACTGAGCAGGATAATGGTTATGTCCAAAAAAAAAAAAAATGCAAAATGCTTCCTGCATCAGCAAAGTTGGCTTTATCCATCCCAAACAGGAATAAACTTAAAACAAGCCGAGGCACTGGAGAGCTTTTCTTGAATACGCTTGATAATTAAAGGGGTCTGTGGAACAAAGTATTAACCCTCAACTCTATGGTTTTAAGTTATTTCAAGTTGAGCAGAGCTGTAGAGTTTATGGAAAGTTCAAGACTCTGAAAGTAGGCTCTGTTCACAAAACATTGAAGACTACTGGATTTTGAGGAATGTTTTTCGAAAGACTTTTTCATTAAAGCCCATTTTTATTAATGAATTTAAGTTTGGAGTTCATGGAACCTTTCTGAACGGTTTACAGTGTTTATATCCATGTTTATATGGCCCTATTCAATAGAGCTGCACAAGCTTTTTAGTGCACAACCCACGAACAGGCTTGAGTCTTAAAGAGCTAGACATTGTTCTCAAACAGTCCCCTTTCAAGCGCAATGACAGTCTATAGTTTCGAGCTTCTGAAATACAAAAAAAACACCTGCAGCCGTATTTTCCACTGTAGCATTTTACGTTGGTCAGAGAAGCCACCAAGAAGCCAATGACAACTCTGAAAGACTACAGCATTCCATGACTGAGATGGGAGACTCTGTCTGTGTGTCAACAATAGCTGAGGTACTCCATAAATCTGGTCTGTACAGAAGAGTGGCAAGAAGGAAGTCATTTCTGAAAAAAAGCCCATGTACAATCCCGCTTGGAATTTGCGAAAAGGCATCTGGGAGACTCTGTAAAGATGTGGCAAAAGATTCTGTGGTCCGATGAAACAAAAACTGAACTATTTGGCCTAAATGCAAAGCGTTATGTCTAGCGCAAAGCCAACACAGCACATCACCCAGGTAACACCATCCCTACTGTGAAGCATGGTGGTGGCAGCATCATGCTATGGGGATGCTTTTCATTGGCAGGGTCTGGGAAAACGGATGGAGCTAAATACAGGCAAATCCTTGAGGAAAACCTGCTTCAATCTGCAAAAGACCTAAGACTGGGACGGCAATTCACCTTTCAGCAGGATAATGACCCCAAGCACACAGCCAAAGCGATACTGGAGTAGCATAAAATCAAGAAAGTGAATGTCCTAGAGTGGCCCAGTCAAAGCCTGGACTTGAATCCGATTAAGAATCTATGGCAAGACTTGAAGATTGCTGTCTACCAACGATCCCCATCCAACTTGACAGAACTTGAACAATTTTGCCAAGAAGAAAAATGGGCAAATATTGCATAATCATAGATGGTAGAGACTTATCCCAAAAGACTCACAGCTGTAATTGCTGCCAAACGTGGTTCTACCAAGTATTGACTCAGGGGGAGTGAATACTTATCTAACCAAGACATTTCAGTTTTTTTTTTTCCATTAACTTGTTTCACAATAAAAATTCTCTTGCCTCTAAAAGTGCTGAGTAGGTTGTGTAAATCAAAGGGGAAAAATTACCATTTAAATGCATCAAGATTTCAGGTTGTAACACAACAAACTGTAAAAACATCCAGTGGGGGAATACTTCCTATAGGCACTGTAGTTTAGACACCATGCATATCTAGTTTACAAACTGTTATCATGAAAGTAGCCAAGTACCTGTACACACACATGCAAGAAATAAAGTAAAAAGTGCAACAATATCTTTTTGTCCACATTATCAGTCATTATTCAGTTCAACCTATCTTCTTAAACAGCAAATATGTAATCAGTTCAATCTGATAACATCTTTTATTAAAAAGCAAACTTGCAAATGTGCCTATTAAGTTAGGAAGCTTACTTGTTTTATAATATTTTAAATATACAGATATCTGAGCAAAATAGAACATACGTTGAAATACACAATCCAAGCAGATTTATACATTGGAAATTATAAAATTGTTAATTTATCTAAAATCAACTTAGAGTTTTGAAAATGAACTCCTGCATGTTCCTTATTTTTCAGTTGTGTTCTAATATGTATGTATATAACCACATCAAAGTGACAGCTTTTACTTCTGATTGCAAAAGTGTTTGTATACTTACTGAACGACACTCAATGCCAGGACAATGACAGTGTCTATGTAAGATGCTGAAAGGAAAAGGGCTCTTATTTTGATTGCATTTCAATGTATATATAAACACAGGTCCCTATTTAGCCTGCAGCACACTTTGCAGAGTTTAGAGCAGACAGCTGTGTGGTCCAGAATGCTTCCAGTAAATTGCACTGACAAGTCTAAATTAAAAAAAAAAAAAGGATCGTTTTCTGCACTTCCTCTGATACATGTAATTACAGTGCCAAGCACACAGAATTCATTCAGGACATTAAAAGGTCATCTGCTGTCACAGCAGATGCGTGATTTAATGGGATCTGCGCTGCAGACAGCTAAATGCTCTTAAATAGCTGCTGTCTTCACAGTGCTAACTTGAGGCTTTCTCTTGCAGTCTATAGAAGTGTTTACTGATAGTTCCACTTGTTTCACACGGCATTGCTTTTCTTGATTTTGTTTCCCTTTTTACATAGATGCACTGCTTTTATATCTTGGCTGCGGTTTAGACAGTAAATTGATTATAAGCAATAAGCAAATATCTGCAGATTATCACAATATATGCATTGGCAAATGTGTCAAGCATAATGGCTTAGAGACAGCAGTGCAACACACAGACCAATTTTTATACAAAAGGGGGCGATTCTAAAGTAATTACAGTGATGCTATGTAAGTAATAATAAACTTGCAGACAAATCAACATACACTAACTCATTTTGACAACGTGCTGTTTAGAATGAAATGTAGGAAACACATATTCAAGTAAAGAAAAATAAATGCTTGGGATTGTGAAGTTGTAAAAGCAAAAATACTGGGATCATTCAAAAAACAAATTCAAATTGTGCCAAGGGGCAAATGGCATTATAACAAAGGACTAACCTACAGCTATACGAGCATAATTTAACCAAAAAAAACTAGTGTTATATTGCATAAGGTCTACCGGAAGCCATAAAAGTAGTAGAATATTTCATATTAGATTTTAAAATGTCCCATTTTTTATTTTTCAGTTTTTTGTTAAGTATATGGAAAACTACAAAGCAGTATGTAATATAACATGTAAATTTAACGTTATTCAGCAGGTTTCATGCAACTTTATGAAGCAAAATGCGTAAATTCTATAGGGTGATACCGCTGTTTGCCCACAGCTGTAGACTGACCTAATGACCTTGCATCTTACCCAGCAACTGTCTCAAACCAAGTGTCATTGGAGATCATGAAGTAACAGAAGCTTGTGTTTAATGTAAAAATACACTGAATGCTGCCCACCCTACTGCTACAACTCCTCTCTTAAAGAACTAAAGGTGTTTATCAGGGATCTCTGATAAGTTCAAGGTTGTTTATCTAACCACTTGTGTGAAACAACTACCAGAACATAGGTGTCTCTGCACCTGTCCCTTTTTCTTACAATACAGCTCAATAACTTTGTATAGAGTTCATTAAAACATGTGTCAGTTGACATGCCCTATGAAAACCCCTCCACAAGTGCTCAGCATAACACAATCTGAAACAAGAAAGTACATCGTAAAACAGTAAGCAGGTAGCTTTACTTGATCCCATTGATGTTGTGCAAATGACTATAGGGTAATGAGGGACAAGAAGCAGGTCCGACATAAACGTTATTTATGTACTTTCAGACATTTCCTGTAATGAAGGCCGAACAGGAATGTTCTGTTCTGATTAGTGTTGTGGTTCTGCGGATAGACATGCCTTTAACCTCTCTGCTTTTTCCCTGAACAAATAATATGGTAGGTTTCTACCAGAACACAAAATACTAAACATAAACCCTTCAATTAGTTTCAAGAGAAATTACAGGGAGAAGTGATCAGTTTAAGACCCAAAGCCACAGATGTTAAACGCGGCAATTTCCTGGAATTGTAGAATGAAGCTTCTAGGAAATGGCACTTTCTGCCTCTGTTACTGTTTGAGGCAGCCACATAGTTGATGGAAATATTCTTCATACGAATAGGCAGGAAATAAAAGCAACTAACATTTGAAAATCAAAAGAGTAGATCTTTGAGTAATGCCATTTTGTTTTTTAGTACCGACAAAAAACAAAACAAAAACACAAATGCAGTCTTAGTGAGGTAATACTATGATGAAGGTATTACATATTACCTAATTTTATTTGACTGTAAAAAATAAATGTAATATTTTCCACATGTAATTAATTAGGCATGATGTAATTATATAGACAACTTTCTACTAAGAATAAGGAGGCTGATCTTTCATCTATTGATCTATTACCCTCAACAAGTTCACTTAAAGACAAATAAACAAGTCCTTTAATCACCTTAAAAAGTCACTGTAGGAATTTCTTGTTCAGCATTTGAGCTCATTTACATGTCTTAATTTAATAAAAAGAAAAAAAAAAACATGCAAACAAACATGCCATTTAATCAAGAGTACTGACATTAGTTTACCCAGAGGGTTAATCTCTATGCCTTGTCTTTAATAGATTTAGTAGCTGGTTTTTCATGTGTACAGATTGCAAGATGTCATATGCATTACACCATCATGTGCTGCTTTAAAAGTTCACAGTACAAACGTGACCTCTAGTGGTTGAGGCAGTTCTGCCTTTTATTTTTTTCTTAGAACCAAAATGATTTAGTATTCTTGACAAACCGGTTTGTACTGAAAAAGAACTGGACTTCATTTGAGAAAATAGGTTAAATAGACTTACAAACAACTAATTGTATCACCACTATTGTTTAATAATAGCATGCTTTATGTTCATTCATATTTTTATTAACCAACTATCCTGCACTCCATGTGAAAGCATGTTTTTCATCTTGCTAGTGAGCGGCCTAGTTACTGATGGTTTGGCCTTTCCCCATGTAAATACTCACAAATTTGAGAGACTCATTCTATTTGTATTTGTTTTACAGATTCCATAGTCTTTTTTTTTTGGGGGGGGGGGGGGGGGGGGGGGGGGGGTTTAAACAAGAAAATAGTAGGAACTTAATAAATCATCAAGCATTCAAGTCCTCTGCGTATACTTGGAAACAAACCTAAAACTTAACTACAGTACAAATAAATATATGTAATTCAGTACAGTGCTATAAAACTAAAGCTTTTCTAATTGTTGCATATTTTACTAAATGTATTAACATTTTCTACTCCTTGGATAACAGTAGCAAGTTCAGAAAACTAATGTGTCTCCCAGCGACATCCCAGAATACACTAGGTTTCCAGACACATAAAAAAGCCACCATCATGTGCACCCACCGATGCAACAATGTCATTTGACTTACAGAACCTACATTATCAGGGTCCGTTGTTCGACAATCATAAGAATTTTGTCAGAGAATTGCATGTGAAATATAGATGTGCTTATGCTATAGTGAGTATGCAGCATAAGTATTTATAATTCAGTATTTATTCATAGACCATTTCATGTTAGTTTTGTACACATACTGTACAGATGGTTTCACAGTCCTCGATTAGCAGTAGTCTAGGACTACTGTTCCTAAAATAAGATTGAGTTTGTCCAAGATCAGCACTAATCCAAGTGTGTGAAACCAGTCAATAAAGTCTTTACTATTGCAGTTATTTATTTCAAACTTTTTGGAGTGCTTGTGGGTTAGACTGGTTACCAACATTTAAAATGTGTTAAAGTTTAAACAGAAACTTACAACCTCAAGTTTACATTACCCAGGTTTTAGAGTTAGGGGATCTTTCTACCCTTTCATGACTGCCACATCATACAAGATAACATATTCCTGACACTGCAGTAATAGTAGACTACAACAGAAAGACACAGGTTAGGAGCCACATTAATTTGTTTGATTTTGACTGAACAATAAGTAGCATGTGGCTGTTAAAACCTTAATATGTTGATGGGCCTTACTTTTGAAGTATAAAAAACCCCAAAAGATCACAGATCTATATTTATGCCTTTTTATTTCACAATAACATTTTTCATCAAATGTAGTGCCAAGCTGGGGTTGTATAGACAACGAAACAAATATGTTTTTAAATCAAAATGTCATTCTTTTACATATCAGCTTTTAAACAGAATGCTTCTTTTGCTTATTTTTTCAGTTAAACTTCTATCATTTGAAATAAAGCATTGTGGTTTTAATTGTATTCTGTCAGTCACTTTTTTTGTGATGTCTTCTCTCTAAGCTAGCCGTGCTGCTATTAGAAGGTTTTAAACAGCTGGCCGGGCAGGTAGCCAAGATGCAGGAAAGACGTTTGTGCCTCCTTTTCAAGGGCAGCCAACTCTTGTACTGTAGGTGCCAAAACATCCACATGGCCTTTGTATAACCCACCTGCCAAAAAGAAAAACAAACTGAACAACTTACCCGAGACACGTTGTCAACAGCAATTAACTTGCTCGGCACAATAATACATATATAAAAGAAGTTACAGATGTATGGGTTGTCTGCAGTGTTCTAAAGAAGACACATAACATTATTTTGACTTATGGCAAAAAGTTTGTTAATTCCATTGTCATTGCATACAATATGAAATACAGGTTCCACAAGTGTAGATTAAAAAAGTACAAAACAATACAAGAAACTTATTTATGGGTACTCAATTTTTAAAGATATCATATAATTTTACACAATACCATTTTGCATAAATCAGAAAACAAACCTCCAGCTGCTCTTCTCTGGCCATAGGTGACTTTGCCATCAAATTCATCCACAGGTACTTTGATATCAGGGTCAGTCTGAGAGATGGTGCACTTCAAATGGTCTTCAATGTCTCCAAGGAGCTGGGGAAGAAGTCACAATTCATACTTAAAACAAAAATACAAATCTATTAACCCTTTGCGGTCCAATGTCGGACCTGGTCCGACATTATAATTTTCCCTTTCCAGTCCGATGTCGGATACTGTCCAACATCATTAAAAAGACAAAGCACAGGTCTAGTTGTTCTCAGTAAAAAGCAGAGAAAACCTTTCAATGGTCGAGTGAGACAGACAGGAGACGAATGAAACCAAAAAAAAATAAAAAAAGGCGTATCTGGATAGCCCCATACACCACAGAGATAACACAGACATAAACAAAGGAGATAGCTGCTTCTGCATCCAGTGCTCACAGAATATCACGGAAATTTGAGCTTTTTGAGATGTTATATTAATAAAATAATGGGACTTGGATTGCATTATTGAGGAGTTTGGTGATAAAACGAGTGATTAGGATAGGATTTATCTATAAAGAAGTATGTGAAAAATACAAACAAGGTGTGGGGCTTGGCTGGAGATTATTTTTGGTGAAGAAAAACAAAGAATATGCAGGCTCTGGTGTAATGAAAATAGTCTGTAAACATAAAACAATATTGTCGTGAAAGCGTATCATTGATTGATATAGCTAGTGGTTAAAACAGTGTGGCAGTTACACTTACAATGGAACTTAACTTGTCAAATCTTAGAAAGCACCAACTGTACCAACTGCCAGAGGTTAAAATCAGAAGATTGTATAATAGTGAGAACAAAGCCCTTTTCTCAACGCTCAATGTCTAAGAGTGCACTTACCTGTTGCTCATGATACCATATGGTACACCCTCCATCCTCCTTCAGTCTAGTGTTATTGCAGCCTCGCCCACGATTCGGGCACACATGGTACCAAACCTAACAAGACAGACATGAACAAATATACAACCTCCTGTAGACTCAATGTTACCTACAGTGCAACTACATATACAGATAACCAGTACTGCTTAATTTAAAAGAAGCAAAACACATATTACTACATATATTACCTTTTCTTTCTCAGTGGCCACTAAGGAAATGGCTAAACCCATCCTGAAATAAAAAATAAATAAATATATATATACATTAGTATGGATATACTGGATCATAAAAATGACACAAATAATGATTTGTCTTTGCATTACAAAAAAACAAACTAAAACACGTAACAAAAGAAAAATGATCACTCAAATATTAAATGTACTCTTTCTACACTCGAGTAATTAAATGACATACAGATTTCTGTGAGGAGGGGAGTTTGTAAGCACCAGAAGCACAGTTACCTCTCAGCTCTTCCCACTCTTCCAATACGATGCACATAGTTCTGTTTCTCATCAGGGAGCGTGACGTTGATAACTAACACAGAAAAGAAAAACAATATAAATGCACTGGGATTCAATCAAATAAAATGTAGGTTTTAATTATTATTGTACCTCTGTGCTTTTCACCGAATAAGTTTGTAAATTTTCCCTAACATTCTAGAGATCTGTAGAAAGCATGGTCAGGGGTCAAGGTACAAGAGGAAACATACATTTAGCATAAATCCCAGTGAGTGGCTTTTTTAAGCAACTGGCACTCCACTGGCAAAAAGGTTATTGAAGGACAAGGCTGTCTTTCATTCCATATCAGGAGTCTACAATTCATTTGTGCAGTACATTTACTATGGCTACTATATTATTATTATTATTCAATAATACTAGTGGCCGTTTAGTTTTTCTGAAGGAAGTTTTAATCCAGATTGGTAACCATTAGGTCTGTTAACCTTTACAAGAGAGTTTTGCCATAGTGTGTGTGTGTGTGTGTGTGTGTGTGTGTGTTCTCGTCTACCTATCTATCCTGTCTGCCCACTTAGCTGGCGGAGAATCACCGACCCCAATTGGTAGCACCGCATTCTAATTGGTAGTTAACATGCATATTAGCAGATTATATATATATATATATATATATATATATATATATATATATATATATATGTGTGTGTGTGTGTATATATATATACACACACACACACACACACACACAAACACACACACACACACACAAAATATATGATTCAAAGTCCATCTCTTCAACGTTACAATTTATTTGACTATCCGCCACAGCCGTGTTTTTTTTCTTGTCTGCCAAATCAGTCTGTTTTATTGTGCAGTCACACAGCGCTTCCTCCAGTTTCACCTGACAAATGCAGCCAAAACAAATATAAATATATGTACTGTATTACAGTACACGTGTCATCTCCTTTGGCAAGTGATATTTTCGGAATCGTACCTTTCTGAATTAAAATGGTTTTGCTGAAAATATAGTACACTGTACTAACAAAACTGTATATCTAAACTGAAGCCTACTTATTTTAAAACAGTCCTTTTAGCTATGTGGACAAGGGTTGGAACAGAGCAAAATGAAATAATCAAATTGAGTAACACACGTTTAACCACCACTGAAGTCACAATTTTATAGGCTCTCTCTCTCTAATAATGTATTGACAATTGTAAGACAACTGAAAGCATTCTCAATTGGGGAGAACAGTCCTCATTTTATGTTGCTTACCAAATGGAACGCCGTGGATATCGATACCTCTTGCAGCAACATCAGTGCAAATCAAAAACCTGACCTCCCGCTTCTGAAGAGAGAACAAAACAAAAAAACACATCTTTTGTTTCTTCCTAAATGACAGGACCTAGTAAAATACATTGAATAGGTGAGTGTTTGGTCACTTCACAATGCATTTTGTCTGTACCTTAAATCGCTCCAAGTTTTGCTTCCTTTCATGTGGGTTTCTATCACCATGCAGACAGACGCATGAAAACTGGTGTCCTTTTCTGCCAGGCCCTGGAAATGCAATTCATAATGCAATGCAATTAACAATGATATCAAAATACAAAAAGATAAAGATAAAAGAAAGCAAGGCATTTTCAAAAACAGATAAATAAATAAATACCCCCTCCTTGCTGTATGAAGTACTGCTCCATGTTGTCACAATCGATTTTAGTTCTGCAGAAAACAATTGCCTGATCCATCTTGTGCTCCTTGATTGCCCTGATGGTATATTCTCCCTTCAGTATTTTAATTGCTTCCGACCACATTTCTTAACAGGAAAAAGTAGCTTTATTATGTGATATTTTACATACAACATAACATTTAACTTTTTACAGCAAATCTTAAAAATCCTGGAGAAGAACACATTACAAAATACAGAGTAATTAATGTGAGCGAGATACAGGGATACAGTAAATGTACCGGCCTCTTGTTCAGTTCAGTTCTTATTGTTTAATATTTAAAAATACATGGACTATAGATATTTCTACTAACCTGGACTATTGGCACCCGGTCGTGTGTTGTCATTAGCATGTACTTCATCAGTCTGGAAAACATGTGGACAGAAATATCATGTCTTATTGGTAAAGCTACAGTGTCACTGTGGATGCTGCCGCTTCTGTCTACAATCCAAGTCTGCAACCAGAATTTATGCATATACCGTCCATATTTCCTAGACAGATATGCATTCTGTCTACATGTTCCCCATCTCAGCGCCAGGTGAAAATGTGACACGTCAGTTTACTACGTTATTTCAGGTATTTCTAGCCGTAGAGACACTATGAAATACTATAAATCTGGGATCCAAATGGACACGATGATGCTTTTACTTGCACCAGCAATGATAAGTTTTGAGAACAACTATATAGTTTAAACAGTCTGAATCTAAACACCACCACCACCAGTTTATACACAAATGAAAGACAGATCTAGTGTTCTGACCTAGCAAAATGCCACTAAGCTTTCTGCCAACATACCCATCCTAGAAAGAAAGAGAAAATTGTATTGTCTACTTGATCTCATTGGTAAATGGTTTATCCCTTGTTACTACTTGTATACAGTGCAACCGTACCCGGATATGGTTTTTGACCAGCTTCTCCCAGAGCCGATCAGTCTTGGGATTGACGGGCACAACAACATGATGGACAGTCTCTGGGATAGAGTCCTCACCCTTCAGATCCACCCAGGTGGGGAAATGCATGATCTTTTCAGAGAGCTTCTTCACATCAAAGGAATGCAGGGTTGCTGAGCACACAATCACCTACGTGTGTACAAAGAAAACCTGAGTAAATAAAAGTCATTACTGCTTAGAACGGGTGCGTTTGTGTTAACGTGATTCACCCGCAGTATAAACTCCCACACAACAACGACATTCTCCCAATCACCAGTAGAGTGATCTAAACAACCAACCATGTACGCGGTTAATCTTTATTAAGACACTCACTACACCATATATTTTATATATATATAATATAAAAAGTGCAAAAAACTAATGCAGAAATGTACAGGCAGGCTACATTACTGCAACAATCTAAAAAAATCCCAATTCAGCTTTATATCCGGATGCTGCTCCATAGCACACCTGTGTTACAAGCACAGCACGCACACTTACTCAACGGTGTCCGTTTCAGGAAGAGCATCCTGGTCGCTAAAGTGATACAGCAGAGAATTCTTCCTCTGACATCTCCTCTAGTGTTGTCAGAGTTTCAGTTGTATTTTTGTCCGCACTCTCAACTACAGAAAACCTAGCTTCTTTGAAGCAACTCTGCATTGTTTGCTGACTGACAGAGTTCCAAGCAAGCATGCAAGAGCACAGCATCTAACAGAGACATTTTATTTACACTGAATTTTTGTGCTGACACTCATCGCTTTACTCTTTCCAGCCATGCTTGTTGTTGCAGTCAGTGCTACTCTTTCAAACTGTAAAGCTGACACTGCTTAAAGGGATTAAATAGCCAAGGTACAGTACAGCAGTAATCGCTCAGTAACAAAGTGCAAACAGCCGACTGATCGATCCGTCAAGCTTTTACTACAGTAAAGTGCTGCCTTTTGATTTGAAATCTATTTGAACGGCAAGGTAACGAGATCCAAACACCTGAGTTTGCTCAAAATATATGCGGTGCTTAACACTGTATAAACAATGCCTTTGTTATTGAAATAACTGGGAATGCAAACGCTATTTGCCAATATAAAAACGGCTGCCAGTAATAACCCTGGACGGTGTAAGTGTTAGATACTGTAACAATACCTGCGTGCACCATTTTTGTCTTAAGGGGTACAAGAGTGGCAGAGGAGATAAACACACACACACACACATATATAGTATATATATATATATATATATACACATATATATATATATATATATATATATATATATATAATATATATATATATATATATATATATATATATATATATATATATATATATATATATATATATATATATATATATAAACTAAACACATTTTTATTTTTTTTTTTTTTTTTTTTTAAATCAAACACTTCTGTTCCTAAATAGAAAATCTTATCTGAAAACAAGTTAATGGTTTCTATTCATATACCTGAGTGAAATACTTTTCATATAATTAAATACAGTTTGATATTCATTAACCCTTCCGCTACATTATATACTCTCAAAACGAAAGTAAAGTTAGATAGACAGAAAGCTAGACGAATGAGTTTTAGTTTTTTGTTTTCTGTCTGGAGATTTGGCGATCACAAGTACAAGCTTACCAGAAACCATACAACATTGTCAAATGTTCATAAATCCAAAAAGAAATGAACAAAATATTAACTGTAGTGAAATATTCGTAGGATAAAAACTTCAGGGATGGCTTTCCAATGAAAATGCATTTCACTAAAGCCTCAAGACAATAGAGATACCTTTTATTGCAAGGTGATTTTAAAGCACAGCATTACCAGAAGGATACTAAATTGTTTTACATTACCAAGAATGCTTACCGAGACAATTTTTTTTTTATTATTATTATTATTTTTTTTTATTTTTTTTTTTAAGAGGATCTTGATGAGTTGACAGATCTATCTGATGGCTAAGTTCGTCACACTGCACATCTGTCAAATGATTTGGTGTAAAATCAAAACCAAAATTCTTTCTGATCCTAGTCCCTGAGGGTTGTGGCTACCACTGATCATTTTACAGTTTTCAGGTAAGAGATCACTAGATTACACTTTGACATTTAAAAATAAATTAATTTGAGTACATTTAAAATTTTTTTTTTTTTTTAAAAACACATGCAAACTAGGTAAATTGAAGAGTATAGTTCATCATAGAGTGCCAATGTTATTCTCTTACTAATTTTCACACTGAGCCGAAAGGTATAATAAAAGACCTTAAACAGGTAGAATTTTCAACATAGCGGAATGGTTAAACTGTACCAAAGTGGTGCTTGCTTCTTTAGTAACAGAACATTTTTTCAAATACCAAATCTTTTTAAATCATAAACAGACAATGAAATAATGTCTCGTTAAATAACTCATGAGTTAAAACTTTGTGAACAGGACCTAATCCACTGCTAAGCAGAGAAGGATCGCTCTGGCAACACCTGCAATTTTACCTGGAGCCTCTTTCCATCGGAAGTTATCTGAGGAATCTTGTTATAGACCCTCATAATGAAATCTAAATATCCTGCAGATAAGAGCCCGTCCTGCCGGAAATAAACAACAGATTAAAAAAAAAAAAAAAAAAGAAAATCTAAATGACTAATGCTTCTAAAATAAATGCTTATAAAAGTAAAACAAACAAACAAACAAAAAAAACACATTAAAAATAAACATTAACATTCTCTCTCCTCATACACCTGTTTCTACCGCCTCCGATTAAGGATTGCTACGGATTCATGTTCCCTGCCAGTGTGAGCGGCAATCGTGTAAGGACACTGGGTGTTTTGGGGCTGTTCTAGGGTGTTTCTGTGTTGTACTATTTTTATATGGTTGTGTATTTTAAAATGTATAATTTTTCATTTGCTTTATATGTCTGCTGTGTCTTTTCACCTGCCATTTCTCTCCTTATCCTTATTTTTCTTTTTCTATTTTATTTTTCCTTCTTAGACAATCAAAATGGCTGTCATAGTACCAATGTATGCATAATGTTTTTCTTGTTTTTGTGATTTTAAATATAACTGGGAGAAGATGCATTTGATTTTATCTAAATTTGTATTTTTTGTATAGTATACAGACATCCTAGAATTGTCGAGGGGTGGATGTTTCTAAGCTGGGTGTATGATAAGATTGTCTTTTGGTGTGATTTTGTTTTTGGGGATGTAAGGTTGCTGCCGTCTTGGGTTATTTATCTGATGCTCGATCGTATCCCCTTCTGTAAACGTTACTTTATTTGTATTTTCTTTTTCAGTTTTTGTGCTTGTCCAAGGACTGCCAATGAAAATGAGCTCTTCCTTTTATAAATTGGCAGTTATGGGGTTAAATTCCTCTACCTGCCTGGGTTTATTGTGTTCAGGTGGCTGGGGTTGATTAGAGTAATTACCAATCAATCAGCACCCAGCCACCTGACATAAAAGGAGGCCGGCCTCAGCTTCCCATTAGGGAGAGGAGGGAGCTGAGGAAGCAAGCTGGTGTTTGTGCTTGCTGTTTTTTTTTGGTTTGCTGTTTTGTGTTTTTTTTTTTGTATTTTCTGATCCAGTGAAGGCATCACCCAGCCTGGAAACCTTTATTTTTGTAAGTCTTGTTGTGTCTTTCTATTTGTGCTTAAATACCTTTGTTTTGGCCCATGGACCCTTTTATTTTGTGTTTATTTGTAATAAAAGTATTATTTTTTTGAACAGCAGTCTGTCTTTGGGCCTCTATCTACTCACCAGCCTGTCACACACTCATACTTAAATTTGGGGTGTAATACATCTTATGACATTTGTTAAAGATTGTACACTGTCCCTGTCAAATAAATACATAAATAAAATAACTAAATACAATAGAGTTTGGCTCAATACATACAGCTTCATCCAGCACCAGGAATCGAACTTGAGAAATGTTGATCTTTCCTGTTGATATTAGATCATCAATTCGACCAGGCGTTCCCACAATTATATCAACCTGTTAAATAATAATAAAATATAATCTAACAGCCATGATCAGAATGCCAAATCAGTTTAAATTTCGCTCTCTCATGATCTTACAATCTAAACAATAGAATAAATTCTTAATACACAACAGTACAAGACATACCCCGTGTTCCAGAACTGCCAACTGATCCTTGGCAGCTACACCACCGATGATCAAAAGTTCCCTAAAGAACAAAAAAAAAAAAGAGACCCATATCATACTAAGGTCACATAAATCATTACATTCTAAGGTAAACAAAATAAATAAGACATTAATAGGACACAAACAAATACATACTGGGAATATAATTCATCTAAAATAGTCAAGTTCTGTATTGCACAATGGAGTAGCTCAAAAAACAGATTTACCTAACTTTGGGATTATCCACATATTTTTTAAACTGTGTGACATTGTTCAGTGTTTGTTCTGCCAGTTCTCTGGATGGTTCAATAATAAGTGCTTTTGGGGCGTTTGGCATAACCTTTGTCTGAGTCACTTGCGGGCTCCCTGTAAATAAACAAATGAAATGGATCAAATACATTAACCATACATACCATACTCACACACAAGTATATTTGCAACAGCATATCAGTTTTTCTGTATAGTTTAAATTTACAAAGAGATTTAATCTAATACAAGAGAACCAATACATTTCGGTTGCAAAAGCATTACTGTATATCGGTAGTAGTACTCTCTTGTGCCCTTTCAATCCATTACAGTACAGGACCTTGTTCCAACTTCATCCTTAATTAGTGAACTGAACTGAGCAGTCCAGTCTTGCTTCAACCTGCTATTTAGTAGTTTCATTTAACAGAGCTACTCATAGGAGTAATTCATGGCCTGGTTTGAACAGACTAGAAGAGTCACAGTTGAGTATCAATGTAGCAGAGCATTACCAGTTACTGCTCAGTGTTGCTCCGGTGTGCTTGGTATCTGCAGAGATGCATAGCTGTTGAGCACTGTGCTCTTTAACCTAGTAATTGTTTCCACAATTTTAAATATAGATTTCTCTATGCTTCATTAAAAACTAAATATGGAGCCTCTGTTATTCCACAGGGTTATTTTTATCGTTCCCCTTTTCCAACAAATGTTACCATCTTGACACATTTCACTGATTTGAAACCTTCTTGATGAATTACGCTGTCCACTGGTCATGATCTTGGTCATACTGCAACTGATACTTTATCATCTGATAAAAACATACCCGTTTGTTTGGATTTGACAATGTGGCCATCAGATGCTTGATTTAGTGCAATAAACCCATCCTTTGGAGGGTATTTAAATTCTTCCCCACCAAAGTTAAACTTCAGTTCAGCATTCTGTAAATGGAAAATTAATTAGTGGCATGAAGGACATCAAGTGGATCAATACTTTAAGCATTAAAACTAACTTATTTCATGTAATATTTGTTGAGAAAAAGAAAAAAACAGATCAAACAAACGCTTGGGGTATACCTAACCAACACATCGATACAACCAGTGTATGTACAAGGTGTTCTGTGGCAGCTACTCGGAGCAACTGCACAGTACCAACCTCAGCTGTTTTTTTAAACAATTCTGTTTTTTGCAGGGGTGGCCAATTTCTGAAAAAAACTTGTTCAAGGAACAAAATTTTAGAAAAAATCTACTTGTCTTTCTTAAATACGTGCCCCTTCTCTGTTGCACAAAACACACACAAAAAAGTAGAATATAACTTGTAGGATTTTTGTTAATTTAACAAAACATGCATTCTCACACGTTTTTAGCAGGGAGGATTTTTACCCCCTCCCTGCTATCTCACTATATATATAGATAGATATTGTAAACGATCCTCGCACTCACGGAGTTCGTTGCCCCTTTAAGACCAGACCCAGGACACGGAAATGGAATTGCTTTAGCGCTGACGCGCACTTTTAATAAACATCTAACTCCCTTTGGAGCACTAACTAAACAGATACTGGTCCCTCACCGACCACAGGACGGCTAACCCGTTTACCTGTCACACAAATCAAACTTACGTTCCACACAACCTTCCTGGTACGACTGCTCTCACTCACACACAGTTGGGCTCTTTCCTCAGCAGCCCGGAACAGACTGGCTGCCTCTCAAATACCCTGCACCTGGCTCTAACTTACAACTACCACCAGGTGCAGGGAATTACTAAACAATTAAACAATTACACAATTAAACCCCATAATACCCAAGTGTGCATTCTCACAAGGTTTCACGCAGGGAAGGATTTTAACCCCCTCCCTGGTACCATATATATATATATATATATATATATATATATATATATATATATAAAAAAATGTACATATGGTAAATGGCAAATAAGGTTAGCAAAATTGATAAAAAAATAAAAATCAATCAATACATTTTTTGCCAGGAGAAGTTTGTTTTGAAATGCTTCTAACAGTAAACTTTATGGTTTTTTAAAACATATTCCCAACAAGTACACGCTTGACCACAGTGTTATGAATTACACCACACGATTTTTTCTAATCCGCCAATACCTTAGCGACTATGGTGTATTTTTTTTGTAGCTTCACTAAATTGCTGCATTTAAAATGTCTGGTTCACATTAAGAAAGCAGTATAATAGCCTTCCGCAACTCAGTTTTCAGAAACTTGTGTGGCTCTCTAGAAATATACCTGGAGCGCCTTTCTAGCAACAGAGCGAAGACAGGGAAAATAAATTAATTAAAAGATACTTGTCCGACGAGCAAAGTATAACAGCAAAACTTGTTATTCGTCCTGCAAATCTTGTTGCCCCGGGAGTAGGGCGATACAAATTGGCCACCCGTTGTGACATTAACTTAAACTGTAAACCTGTACACAGTTTCATTTTACATCAGACTTTACCTTCAAAACACAAGCAGCAAAAAATGCTTGATTCTTCAAATGTTGAGGGATTTCAAATGCAAGTCCGAGATCATTTCCTTCAAAACAACAAAACACACACGTTAAGAGTCCTAATAAAAACTTCACACAATGTGCTGCATATTAATGTAATGGTGAAAACAAGAAATGTAACATGGGTTAAAGAGCTGTACAACCACAGAACTGTAATGATTTGTTTTTTTCACATTACAGGGTAAGAGACTTCCTATTACTAAAATTATTAAATACCGTTTTAGTGGATATTCTAAATAAATTGCAGCAATTTACACAACAGAAAGTTTAACTGCAAACATACCACTTTTGGAAAACTTCAAATGCCCTTTGTCCAGATCCAGGTAGCATCCGATGGTGTCGTGCATTGTAAATTCCTTTAAAAAAATGCAATCCGTTGTTATTTGTAGATAGACACATTCAAACATCAAAGAGGATCATCACAAACGTTTCCATTTCCAGCTTACCTCCCCGTAGCTGTCAAACTGTTTGTTATGGGACTTCTTTCCTGTTCCGCCAAACCCAAACCCAAACTTGTCGGTGCCTAATTTCAACAGAAAACAAAATGCACCAAATTCTTTTTCTAACTTTTGCACTAATAAAACAAATTACTGCATTCTGCCGAGTCAACAGCTGGGGGCCGTAAAGTTGTCATGAAGGCAAAAGTATGTGCTTGTGTGTGGGCGGAGGTGGCGAAATTACAATCATTATTAAACACTAGACTACATTTACAATTAGCCATGCTTGAAATTCAAAAGGCAGAGTACAATACACAGTCACGCTAAAGAATCAAGTACAGTTAACATATTTATTGACTGGTGAAATACAAATCAAAGTTGTTGCAGTATGTCCACTGTTTTATCATTTCACATTTTCACAAAATGAAAAATGTAACTTTAAATGCTAGTGTGCAGTGCAAAAGCACATCATGAAAAAACACAATTTGTACGTGAAAAAACACTAGGGCCAAATAAAAAAAAAAAAAAAAAAAAAAAAAAAAAAAAAAAAGCATGGGTTTCTGGTTACGGTGGAAAAAAAATAGGGTAGGTAGGTAAAACTTTCTTTTTTTATTTCCTGAATAAGCAATGTGAACTGGTGAAACAGGCAAGTGATAGTTTAGTTTACATCTTTCTCCACCTTACAGCTGGCTCAGTCTCATTTTAAGGGTGCACCTTAAACTTTCTGCCCTCCTTGTTTTATGCTATAGGATACAAACAAGTCACAATCTGTTCAAATTTGGTTTGCGGTTTTCAACAATCAGAATTAGGGGTTACGTATTGATTGATACACACGCCATACATATGCATTTAATTACGATTAAATAACATATCCACAACCACATTATGTATTTACTGTAAAGGTAGTGTATTTAAATCATATTGCCAGCAGACTCACATAAGCAGCTTGGCACTGGGTATTCAGTGGCTCTGCACTGTCAGCTTTGCCGGTGTTACAGGCTAATTCTCACCCCTGTGAGAATAAGCCTAGACCAGGTTGATGTCGAATAACATATCCTGTTATCAGCAAAAAATATTTAGGGTCGGTGGAAAGAATAGGGTAGGTCGGGTAACCGGAACCACACTTTTTTATTTTATTTTTATTAGGCCTACAATAAAAGTAGCTACATTTAAAAAATACATAAAAACGTAAATTTTGAGGTGCACTAAAATAACTGGTTTTACACAATCGCTGTAAGAAAGAAACTGGAGTGTCCGGTGTGAAAATACAACACAAAATAATAATGTAGCATCCAAAGTAGCATTATAGCATTAAAATATTCAATACAAAAAAAATTACAAGCTCTTGCAGTGTCTAAAAAAAAAAAAAAAAAAAAAAATACAAAAATCCAAAATATGGATTGTCGCGTAACAGGAAAGTGTAATCAATCAGACTGTAGAGTCTGTATCATCGGATCTGAAACTGCCGTACTCCATGTCTTCGTCATCTAAATTTTCAGCAGGGATGAAGCAAGAAAGGTCTGAACTGAATTATTAATGCAGTGCAACTACTAGGCTGGGTAGGGCGGTCATTGAAACCGGGGTCTTGGCAGAATCCGGTATATCTCAAAGCTTGAAAGTCTAGGTCAAGTTAGTTTTAGACAACCTCTAAATGTTTTACATTTAAAGTGGCTTGCGAAAGTATTCACCCCCCTTGGCATTTTTCCTATTTTGTTGCTTACAACCTGGAATTAAAATGGATTTTTTGGGGGTTTGTATCATTTGATTTACACAACATGCCTACCACTTTGAAGATGCAAAATATTTTTTTTATTGTGAAACAGACAAGAAATAAGACAAAAAAAACAGAAAACTTGAGCATTCACCCCCCCCCCCCCCCCCCCCAAAGTCAATACTTTGTAGAGCCACCTTTTGCAGCAATTACAGCTGCAAGTCTCTTGGGGTATGTAACTATAAGCTTGGCACATCTAGCCACCGGGATTTTTGCCCACTCTTCAAGGCAAAACTGCTCCAGCTCCTTCAAGTTGGATGGGTTCCGCTGGTGTACAGCAATCTTTAAGTCATACCACAGATTCTCAATTGGATTGAGGTCTGGGCTTTGACTAGGCCATTCAAAGACATTTAAATGTTTCCCCTTAAACCACTCGAGTGTTGCTTTAGCAGTATGCTTAGGGTCATTGTCCTGCTGGAAGGTGAACCTCCGTCCCAGTCTCAAATCTCTGGAAGACTGAAACAGGTTTCCCTCAAGAATTTCCCTGTATTTAGCGCCATCCATCATTCCTTCAATTCTGACCAGTTTCCCAGTCCCTGCCGATGAAAAACATTCCCACAGCATGATGCTGCCACCACCATGCTTCACTGTGGGGATGGTTATCTTTGGTCTCTTTGTTGCTTCTCTGATTAATGCCATCCTTGCCTGGTCCGTGAGTTTTGGTGGGCGGCCCTCTCTTGCCAGGTTTGTTGTGGTGCCATATTCTTTCCATTTATTAATAATGGCTTTAGTGGTGCTCCGTGGGATGTTCAAAGATTCTGATATTTTTTTATAACCCAACCCTGATCTGTACTTCTCCACAACTTTGTCCCTGACCTGTTTGGAGAGCTCCTTGGTCTTCACGGTGCCGCTTGCTTTGTGGTGCCCTTTGCTTAGTGGTGTTGCAGACTCTGGAGCCTTTCAGAACAGGTGTATATATACTGAGATCATGTGACAGATCATGTGACACAGATTGCACACAGGTGAACACTAATTATGTGACTTCTGAAGGTAACTGGTTGCACCAGATCTTATTTAGAGGCTTAATAGCAAAGGGGGTGAATACATATGCACGCACCACTTTTCCGTTATTTATTTTTTATAATTTTTTTAAACACGTTATGCAGTACAAAGAAAATGCAGTACAAGAAAGTCCACTTTAAAGGGATGACTCTAATATAAGCATTATATGTTTAAATAAAACAAGAACAAACATGTTTTAAAATAGGAGTGAACCCATTGTCTGGCTTTTTATAAATATTATTCAGGCATCTTCTTATGATAATAAAAACAGAGACATTCTATCTAGATAATATGAATGTATTTGTATGATGGCTAAACTAGACACTCTTACAGAGATGTATGGATAATCTTTTCAAAATTTTATTTATTTGATAACCTACCCAAGTCTAAGGCAGCTTGAGATGTGGACCACCCTATCCTGCACAAGCCTTGATCGTGGCAAGACACTTCATAGTAGTATTTTCCTGTGGGAAGAAACTGTTTTTCATTTTGGATTTCTTGTTAACAAACAAAGCAATATGTGAAAACAATTAGGCTTTTCACTGAAAAGACCTTGGTCAAACCATAGTCCCAGAACTGCACTATTTAAACACTGTTATACCTACCCTTTGTCACTCCCATGGTTGATCTGCATCCATGCCACTCCTTAATCTCCCTGCTCTGACAACATAGTCCATCAGGCCCAATAGCTAGGGAAAATCAACCAGTACAAGTGAAAACTAACAGTTATTTTACTTAATTTAGACAAGTAAGTACAGGGTAGTTTCATCAGGGTAACTTACCAAAAGCTGAACCTCTGTCATAAGGGTTCATCTGCCATTTGCTGAAAACTAGAGAAAAAGATCAGATTAAAAGGGAGGCTTGTGAAAAATACAAAAAATAATAAATAAATACCAATAAAGCCCAAAAACAAAAGTATTTAATGATTGGTTAGCTCTCCTTTGAGGTTAACAAGACAGATAGTTTACCTGCCCCTCCGGCTTTTACCGCTGCTTTGCTTTTCTTGCCCTCTTGCTGATCCTTAAGTGTTTCATACACAATCTGAATCACTGGGATGCTGAAAGCCTAGAAAACAAAAGCACATGCAGTGCTGCTAAAGAGGCCACTTATTTGATTCTACCACATTTGGGATAAACCCCACATTGGGACTTATTTTGGAGAACTTAATATCAACTAGAAAGCTATGATTAAGATAGAAACTTACTTCAATGTTTTAATCCCATTGTAAAAGTTACTGGCTGTATACAGTATATCCACAGTTTGACAGCAGGTAACAAGTGAGCCATACTTGCATTTAGAGAACCAGTTTATCAAAATACTTACACCAGTTTTACCACTACCAGTTTCTGCAGCCTGAGGAAACATAAAACACAGTGTATTAACTAAGGAAATTTAGAGAGAAAACAAACAAAAAAAAAAAACAGGTTTCATACTGAATAATTAAATCTTACCATTAGCACATCACCACCTCCTAGAATCAATGGTATGGACTCTGCCTGGATATCTGTGGGGAGACTAAAAACAGACGTACGTGAAGATTACTGTCCCACCTTGTCAAAGATTATTATCCCTTAAGCTATACTGTTTTATTAAGACATTAGCAATACTAGCTTTTTTTTTTTTTTAATTAAAACATATCGATACTATATCTGGATGCTTATGAACCACATACTACATATTATTGTGCTTTCTGTAATTAAGAAAAAAAAATAGCAACTTGTATATGAACGTGTACGTTTGACTATTACAACTAAATCCCTATTTTGACTTTGGATATAGGGTTGACTTGGACTCGACTTGACTAGACATTCGAACTTGGGGCTTTGAAGCTCAGGATTGGGACTGGAAGACCACTGACTTCACCAGCTTTGGACTCAGGGCAGATGAGCAGTCATCCAACGAGTGCTAGAACCCCAGTGTTGTGTAAACTTTGTGTTGGTAAGAGTTACTTACACCCAATCCAACTCCTCCACAGCCTGGGCAATCTCAGGCATCACTCCCATTTCTATAAGTAAATGTGAAAAAAAAAAAAAAAGCTTAATTCACAATTTACATGACAATACAATATGACCAGCTGTGTGCTTGAAAAAAACATTAAACCTGAGAAAATGTGTTCATTTCCTTTACCTGCATCTGGAATCAGTTTTACAGCTTTTGCCTAGGACTGAACTTAGCGTCTTCATCAACTTTACCTTAAACCATTAACTTAGTAGATGCTGGCTACATGTCATTTCAGCTTTAAGCTGGTGCAAGCCACTGCAGGAGGTCACATTTTTATTAAAAACGAAAGCAGGTGTTACTACTAGGATTTTTATTGAGACTAAAGCAGCCGATTCAGCTGCTACTAGTAGCTTCACAAAACAAATGAATACATATAACCACTCATTTTATGTTCTCTAAACTTTAAAATCAATAAAACATAAGTATTTATTATTCGTCATCCTTGACGTTAAACTGTTTGTTGTCAGTAGTCTGTTTGGGGCTTCTTACTGCCAGTAGAATTTGTACTGGTATTAGGAAACCCCAAAGATGTCGCTGTCAGTAGATTTTCTCCTGGGAGTAATACCAACCACTTCAAAAATCAAAACCCTCGCTGGTCATTAGTTTGGCTCAGATACCGCGCTACTCCCCCCTAATTCCCCCTAATTTAGACATTATAATTATGCTTATTATTTATTGATACTACTAAAAATATAAAATCAATTAACAGGTTTCAATACAAGTATTTTAGGTCATTAGTACGGATATGGTTTTGGCACACATTTTTAGTACATTTCACAGACGAGCTGCAGAGAAAAAAAAAAAAAAAAAAAAAAAAAAAAAAAGAATTGACGGAAATATCACGGAAAGGCCACCAAATAATGTAGGTTTAGCTACATCAGCATACACAAACGAGCTTTCAAGTCAACCCACACCGGCAACACCGTGTCCAAGAAACGGAGCATCACAAAGATCAGGAAAAAACAAACAAACAAAAACAGCTCTTATTTTATCTAATTTGCAGTTAAAAAAAAAAAAAAAAAGTTAAAGGGCACTCTAAAGCATTTTGTTTACTGTTGGAGAACATGTGTATTTATTTTCAAAACACTACTTGGGTACATTAGTTTCAAGTCCAAGAAATGTCAGTAATATTTTGATGCAAGCCCAGTTTTTTCTTTAAAAAAAAAAAAAATAATAAGCGGCGTCTGTATGCATGAAGATCACAACCAAGAGTTTACACTAACATACAATCTGTTCATTCGCTGACTTACACAGCTACACGTAAATACTGTGTGCTACACAAGCAAACAATTTACAGATACTCGCAGGTTTGTATTTTCAGTGCATCATACTGCATTTTAAAGAAAGTGGCGAACCAAACGTGTTTTTACACCCATTTGCACAATTTCACGGACTTTTGTTCAAATTCTTAATTTCCACGACAACTGTGGGACATGACTCTGCAGCTCTTGAAACAGTTTTTATCGCACGCCTTATATTACTCATGTTAAACCGTTCTGAGTTTTTTTTTTATTTATTTATAATAATAATAATAATAATAATAATAATAATAATAATAATAATAAACATTGCTTAATTTAATATATCGCAAAAAAAAAATTACCAGAAAACGCAGCCATATTCGCCACCTCACTTCTCGTTGTACCGGAAACACCCGACCCTGCTTAATACCTTTATTTTGTCCGTCTGGTTCGCATGACTAGAGGCAAATTGTTCCGCAAGAGGGACTACAACTACACATTCATTTTCTGCCACTCCAGTTACATTAAAGAACTGATCACTGTTCCAACACACAAATACTTAATATAACGTATACAACATACAGTCTATTGTACGTGATAAAGTATTGCATGTATACAAAAGTTCAATTAAGGGAACCCAATAACTTAATTTCCGTTCTATTAACAAGTGTACGGTGCTCTTTCGGCTTCCGTAGGATTGGACAATCTGAGATCTTGACGTTGTCCTGCGTAAACATGGCTGAGGATAGCAGTGTAGTAAATGAAGAGGAGAACATTCTGTATGATTTACTTATAAATACCGAATGGCCACAGGAGACCGATACCCAGGTCAGTTTTAAAAACGCAAGTGGAAACCTAACTTGTCCGAATTAAATGCGTAAGAAACTGAAAAAGTAAAACTTGAGCGAAGCAGTGAGGGCACAGAGCCACGTAGCACGGTGCACCGTGACAGCAGTACAGTGATAGCAACCAAATGCAATACCATTAATAAATACACACTATAAAAATCGTATAATGAAAGCATATTAATCACTGGTAATTTAAAATTAAACAACCTCAAAGGACTAATGTTGTGATACTGACATTTTAGTTGCTACCTTCAATCACTTAACGTAGTGTTCATTCATCATAATTTACCATATTATCAAACACATCAAAGTGTATAAAGCCCATTGAAACATCGTAAAGCGCCGAGAGGCGTAGCCATGTATTTGAGCAAAACACAGTAAATGTATGTTCATGAGAAAAACACGGGGTACTGCAATGCCGTGTTGATCTTTAAGATATGCTAGTTACACTGTGTACACAGATGGTTACCGATTCCTTGCACGTTTTGGGTACTCTATACATTATAAATCGCCACTGAAAAGGGAGTCCATTCAGTAAGAAGAACTTACACACCATAAGCATAAGTGTTAGATATCTGCCTACAGAGTAACGTACCCACTACTTTATAAAACTAAATGCACTACAGATAAGGTAAGCGAAATGTTTTATAAGGAATTCTGGGCAGGTGATTTGGCGCTGAAATAATTGCGAGCCAGGTTTGTTGTCTTTTTGGGTGGGCATGGGTATTTTTTATTTTTAGAAACATTATACTTTTATGGGGTTATGCTATTTTATTAATGTTGAAATTTAAAGGTAATCAATCATTTCTACCGCGTGTACCTGGCATGGGACAAATGTTATACTTTTGCTACTGTAGTTATTGGAATATAATCAACGCCATCTATTGTAATAGTTATTGGAATGCCAATTGTGCAAGTATGTGATTATTATTATTATTTTTTTTTGTAACTGCAGCTGAGAGGAAACAGAGAACAAGGGTCAACATCGGTCCTCACCAAGGCTCTCACAGGTAGGATTTATTTTCTGTAATTACTGGAATTAATATTGTGGATGTGATGCTTTTTCATTTTGCCGTAATGGCTTTAATATTTTAAATGGTATCAGCTTACTTAGTTTGAATATTTTGCGTTGTATATAATAGTCTTAAAATATAGAAATCTCGGTAATTCTGTGTAATTGGTTGGTGTGGCAATAAGGTAATTCCGTGACAAATCTACCATCTCCGATTTACACCAAACTTGGTTCTTGGGGTTGTTTCAGGCAAAAAAGCTCAAATTACATTTTTAGACTGATAAGGTAACGGGGTCAAAATTTATAGCGACGACAAAATGTGGTTGATGGGTAACCCCCCTTAACGTTAGCCAACCTTTACGCAAAAGGTTTTAGGCATATTTGTATTTTTAGGCACCTTTTAAAATGTCATTTTTAAATTTCCGGTAATTGTACATTGTAAAATAATACCATGACCGATCTGGTTGAGAGTTATGGTCAGAACCACAGTTTTCTGTTGTCATCTTGTGCCATGTTCTTAACAGAAGCTCAGGCAAACTCATCATAGTATATTTTTAGTATTATTTGTTCATTCATTCATTTTTTTTTAATCTTGCGGCCCCGATACTGTAATAGAAAAAAAAAAAAAGACTTGCAAACACATATTTGCGTTATTAAAATATCAACCAACTCTGAAATACACCCGTAAAATATTTGTGTTTATTGTAGCAGTAACAAATAAAACAGAAAAGCATTTCACTTTTTTGAAATAAATGTGTATTATTATTATTATTATTATTATTATTATTATTATTATTATTATTATTAGGGATACAACATTATAATAACTATTTCTTTGACTTGTGTATGTGTTAGACTAGGCATTATCTTTTATAGCTTTTGCCTATATTAATCCTTTTGTTCTTGACTCTGATCATGACCGCAGATCTTAATTTGTAAGTGATTGTAATAAACATGATTCTAGGAACTTATATTGTTACTAGTCATTTTAGGAAAAAATATAACACTGATAAGGTTAGAATGAGACGTTACTTTATTTGCGGGGAGCTGGTAAATCTTTATTCCTGCAGTCTTTTGAAACACGTCTGTGTTATTTGAAGTTGCACTTGGAATTTTATTAACGGTACCTAAATTGAAAATGCACAAGCGGTTACCTCAGGTGCAACAGGAGGCGGGTCTCTGGAAATGGTAAAAAGAGAACACTGTAAAAACACAAAATGACAACTCTTGGGTAAGTTCAAATTGTTTATAATTGAAAAAGAATGCATGTACTACACTATGTAGGCTAAACCGTGATACTGGATGTTTAAGTTGGTTGTTTTCTTTGTTTCAGGACCATTTAAGTTTATACTTCACTATCTTTGGTACAGGTGAGTTAATGTTGTTACATATTGAGAGCTTGAAATATTTTTGAGTATCATGTTGCATTTTCAGTTAGTTACGCACTGCTACATTCATATCCGTAATCAAAACACAATCTACCATTTTCCCAGGTGCGGGTAATATTGTAGTTAGGCACCTTGTGATTTAATTGTATTGCCTGTAATAACAAATACTGGAGTGACGTTATCAGTAATGACCCATAACTAGAGGTCTACCTAAATCACAGTAAATTTCCGTATTTAGCACGGGTAGGTTATGGAATAAAAGGATTTCGCAGACCTGTTTGAACACAAAATAAACCTAAGTAGACAGTATTTCAGAGCACAATAAAGCCTAAAAATAGTGGTACTTGCTTCCTTACTAAAACAGAGTGCTGCCATTTGTTAAAGGCAAGCATGCAACATTCCCCAGCAGTGGCTGCCGACATTCTCTGTCTGGTGTGGACTTGCGCATACATTGTGAATGCGCACAGGATTGCGAAGGAATAATAAAAAAAAGCCTGTCTACAGAAGGAAGATACGTAGTTTGCGTTGCTTGCGTTGTGCAGTAGTTAATTTAAACGTGTTTTTCTTTTTTTCTCTCCGTACTTGTCCGGTATGCATTGGCGCCTAAAAGCCCCTACCTATAACTATAGAATAACTCCATGTTACAATATGTAGCATTAATACAATAAAAACTATTTGACACATGTTTAGACTAGTCTTTAATGTTTCAGTAATTTTGTTTGACTTTGGGTGGGTGGTGGCCAGGAATTTTATTTATAAGCTATCCTATTTAAGGATATTTACAAGGTTTATTTTTTGGAGCAGATGATGTATCCCCTTGTGCAATTAATTCACGGTAATGTTTTAAGAGTACTGAAATAAGAATGACCATATTTGGCCACCAGATGGCATGTGTTCTATGCCAAATATCCATCAAAGGAACTACATCAGTGCTTGTATTAGGCAACAAAGGTAGAAAATCAAGTTGGATTTTAGATTAGGATACACATGTATCCAGGTTTTATTTGAGCCTTCAGTATATGTATATGAATTATTTTTGTGTTTTAACAGAAGATTTGCATTTCAATATTTGCACTGGTTTTACAATGTTTTTTTTTAATTTATTAATTTTTTTTATATTTAAAGCCCTGCAAGTTCCTCTCTACCGCCTGGACTTGTCCAACTAGTCAGTAAACAAATTAACTGGCAGTTGGTGCTCGCAAGGTAATGGAACTTTTAACTTTGGTATCATATCATTAACTTGTGTAAGACAACAAGAAAGACAGAAAGAAAGAAAGGGGATATCCATTATTTTATGTCCCTTTTAGGTTCTGCTAGTTCTATGGCATGTAGTCTGCAACATTTCAAGCTTGTCAAAGTTTCTTATGTGTAGCAACCCTACTGTAGATTATGATGGCTAACCCATCAATCTAAATGGTTTACATTTAATATTACATTTTAGGTGTTAAATAGCTATTGGTTCACTGTTCAAAAACCTCTTTAAACTGTGAAGCAGTAGTTCCCTAAGGTTTTTATACTGAGCAGATAGATAAATAGGACTTATGTTGTTGCACAGAGTATATTTGTTGATATGCTGTACCATTGTGTGTAGTGCCACATACAACTGGTAGATGCAGTAGCTAAATTCTTCATATACAGTACAAACCTTTTTCTATTTACTCAGCAACCAAAAGAGGCCAATGGACCTCAGGTTGGTCAAAGATACTATAATAGAAGATCTGTTCACCATCATGGAAATATGATTTAAACACTGTTTAAATGAGTTTATAAAATACTGTATAGCCAGTAGCCTCAATTGCATCTTTTTATAATATTTGCAATTGTTCACATATTTGTGTTTTTCATATGTAGAATTAGCCCCCTTTTTATATATTTAAAATGTATGGGATATAGCTAAAATATATTTTAGTCTGTAATCCATATATTTGTTTTATATGGATTACAGACTAATGAAAATATATGATGCACCATATATTTTCAACATATAAAATAAATGCATGGATTATAGACTAAAAAATATTTTAAATGTATCCCATATATTTTAACTATATAAAAAAGGGGCCAATTAATATATATGAAAAATATAAGGACATGCTTTTCTACCACATGTCAAAAATCAGTTTTTTTCCATAACGGTTGAGTTTTTGTGGGAAAGTGCTTTGAACAAGTTAATCCTAATTTCTCTTGCACTTGCCCATTCATTTTAGTGAAAACAGATAGTGCCCTTCATTAAGTTTTCTCTAAAAATCCAAAACAATCCAATTCTGTATCTAATCTAACTAGCACAATGCAGACTGAACTGTCTATAAGGATTGTATAAAGTTATGATGATTCATTTACATAACAAGTATTACTGGAGCAAACCTGCAGTAACTGCAGAGACTCCACTTTCGAAAAATAACTGGGTTCAGTGGAAGAAAACGAAAGGGTGGCTGCTGGTAGCCATGGAAACCACTTACCGGAATGAGAGTGCAGTATAGGTCTAAGTTAGAAGTTCAGGCAGCTTTGATAAAGAATTGGGCTTTTCAAAACAATTTAAAGCACAGTCCCAGATGATACAAAACAATCTTTAAAACGTAATATTAAACCACTATTCAGCGCTTAGAATGAGTGTACATGTAAGGGAAAACAAAAACATAAAATAGAATTTACTCTTACATTTCTGAGAATTATAAAGAGCAACACACTTCTGTTATTGTGTCTGCCTTCCTGAGTCTTAAAACACACTTAATATACCTTTTCTTTTTTCATTTATAGTAATGGGAAGCTGCTGGCTGTTGTGCAGGACCAGTGTGTTGAGATCAGGTAATTCAAATTCTTAAGTTGAACAAAGGTGTTTTTGAGAGAAGCGCCTCATTTTCAGTTTTTGCTATCAGTGAGGCTTTAATATGCCATCAGCTCCTTTCAATATGGATCCTTATTCTACATTAGGCATAACAGCCTTACCATTATCTGAATTACGGAATAGTATCTTGCCGACTTCTTCATTTTCCACATTGTAAATTCTATAAGTAATAATTTGTGCCATGTAGAGTGACCTTTTCAGGTTTCTGTTTTCAATCCTGTCGTGTAATAAAACCAAGCAAAGAAATACAGCTTTATGGAAACATTCCGCGAGAAACAATCATCATAACACCAGTGTGATCTAGCACCTGCATTACCCTTGTCTGTTTGTTATTAACTGGAAACTTTGTGATATAGGTGCGACTTCTCAGTTGCAACTCATTTCCCTGAGTGTCTAGCAAGTAGTTATCCAAGAAGCGATCTTATGTTTGTCCTTCAGCAGTCTCATTAGTTAGATTTGTAACCATGCCTTTGTGTCCTTGTAACACATTTCTGGGATTTATATTAGACTAAAAAGGTCATTTCATAAAACTAATTGGAAAAGAATGATTTCGATGTCCCCCAGTGTTAACTTTCTGAATCTGTTTGTGCATATTGATTGCAAAAATGTCAATTAGCAATACACAAACCTTTACTTTTTGGCAATTGAGTTTTACTTCCAATGAAATATACATTGTATTGCAAAACCAGCATAGAAGCTTTTTTTTAAGTGTATATCAGGGATGAAAATAAAACTAACATTGCATCAATTTAATGGAACACACCTCAAATTTTTACCTATACACTAATCAAGCTTGTAGTAAAATCTGGAATGGGTGACACTGCTCTGCAATAGGTGTCTTATTTCTGTATACCTTATTATGGCTTACTTAAGCTATTTGTTATCCAATAATATTCTGGAGAATACATTTGTTACATATTACTTTTTTATGCCACATCCGGTGTCATTTTGTGTCATTTGTGTTTTTACCATAAAATGTTTTGGGATTTGTTTTAATTCAAGTAAAGCTGCCACAAGCCAATTGTGTATTCATATTGTATATTATCCATTTAATATTTGTATTTGTTAAATCCTGATGAATTCCTTTACACTCATTTCAAATTCAACACCCCTTATTTTTAGCTACATGAAAGGTGGATTCATTTTTGTTGATCTCATATATGTTACTCATTTTACAGATCAGCAAGAGATGATTTTGGTTCAATCATTGGAAAGTGTCAAGGTAAAATCTCCTAGCTGTTTATTATTATGTCACAATGTGAGAATTTTCCTCCAGCTTCACTAAACCGAGCCTTATTGAAGAGCCCAGAGTCGGCTCCTCTGAGCAGATAACCAAACATTATTATGGGAGCAGTAATAATGGCGATAGAGGTAGTCAAGTGGAAATATGTAGGCTCCTGGAGGATTTATTTTTCTTAATTTCTTTACGACATTTACAACATTTTGTTTTTGACCTGATGAATCTTCTAAGAAGGACAAGTGGTATTGAATACTACATGTGCAAGATCAGCCAAGTTAATTTAGGGCAGTGTTTCTCAACGGGGGTGTTACTGCCCCCCAAGGGGCGTTCTGAAGCCAAAGGGGGGTGTTTACATCCAAGGAGGGGTCCCATTTCAGCTAAAAAAGGGGGCGTTGTGTTTTCTTATTTCAAATTAAGTAAACTTTTATTTCAAAGTGTTGATTAACTACTTACACACATTGTGCCAGTGATGTACTCACTGACTTGTGCACTATAAAATCGTGTACACATCAAGTCAGAAACGTTTATCGCTACGCAGCAATATCACTGCCATTTGTGTTATCCGGTTTGTCATGCAAATGTAATATGGTCCAATCGGAATGAAGCAGCCGTTCCATTTATGCCTGTTGCCATGTTACGGTACACATCCTGAATTTAACAGTTTATTTTTATTTTTATCCAAAACTATTTAGAAAAACATGTCTGTATGTCAATGTGTGAGCAAAGGGGGGTGGTCAATAAATTGATTGCGAAAACTGGAGATACATAACAGATGTTTTGTAAAGGAAAAATATTTGACACTGTACGTATAACATATGATCCATAAACGATGCATCTTTTGCAATATTCCGTCAATATTGTTCAATCTATGAAATCACCCTGTATAAGTAGAGTTAATAAAATAATCTATAATCTCCAATTTGCACCAGAGCTCGCAAAATTTTGGTAATGGTACTTGCCCTTCAGGCAGTCCATTGTCGACATTTGATTGTCCAAAAACAAAAAGTCAAGTTGCCCATAATTGACCTATGGACTGTGATTTGTACAAAATACACTGTACTCAATATAGGTACAGTATCTCTGTTCACACACTTTCAACATCAAAATTCCAAGCTTTTTTCCAGATTTCCATTTGTTTTTCCTAGACTTGCATTTTAGTTTCTACTATTTCTTTGATAGTTATCCACATAGGCTGGCAGCCACAGAGAATTACAGCTTTTTGATCCAGAGCAGAAGTTGCTTCTGTTTTTCTAAAAGTATTTGTCAGAATCTGGAGGTGCATATCTAGTAAGAGACAGTGCAGGTATGCAAAAGGGAAGTAAGATACCATCTAAGAAATGTATAATATTTGAGAACTACGTTGCATTATTTACAAAAAGAATATACAATGTTGTATACTGCAAGTATACTTATGCTAAAATAGGATAGAATAATGGTCTCAATAGTATACTAAAACCAGACAATTCTGGCACAAGTATATTTGCAGTATGTTACTTTTTTGTAAAGGATGATATTGGATTCTGATCCAAACTTCTTTATACCCTCTGTTAAATGGTGAACACTATGGGAGTTGAAAAATAACAAAAAATGAAATGACAAATGTGCACACATTATATATTAAAATGTGCAAGTGTGTATTAAACACAAGTCAAATACTTAATACAGTGCACCCTCGCTATAACAACCCTGTTTGGGTCCAAAGCCTTTTGCTCGCTGTAGTTAAAGGACAATCCAAACGAACAATATAAGCTGCTGGAGTGAGTTAAGGAAGTCACCTTGGATAAAGGCATCGGCTAAACTATTAATAATATTAGTACTGTTTTATTCTTTTATTCTTTATAATTACAGTATTTGCCATTACTAGCACTAAATAATAATAATAATAGTGCTCAGATTGTGAATACAAGTACAGTACCTATTTGTGGCATGCTGCATCCAGTTTTTGGCTATATCCTATTAATTGAAGAACGCAGTACACCCCTCCCCTCAAAAAAAAAAAATTGTTTCAATTGCAAATGTTAATTGAAATCTTGGTTCCTTAAAAAGTACAATAAGTTAAAAGCAAGCACCATACATTTAAAATATAATTACCGGTACATTTTATTAATCACATAAAAGAAATGAAAACAGCGATGTCAACATGCTACGTGCTAAATCTGAGTCAGTGATAATAACTATAGTATTCGATATTTTTTCCTGCGTTGGGAAATAACGTTAACGATTTAATAAAGGTAACAACAAGATAACAAAATGTGAATCTTGGTGAGCAGAGTACTGTAGCTTGTAATTCCAGTCTGTAACTTTGTTTAAAAAAAATAAATAAAAGCATAGCCTTCAATATAAAAGTATATACTTCGGCCGTCCGTTTTAAACTTCGTTTCACTGGAGAAAACACAATCATTAGACAGTCCGCTGACTCGATAGGATTGCTTGAATTATCAGGGGTGTTACACGGGGCAATTCTCGCGGGATTTGGTCACAAGCAATGTTTACGTGTACGTCATCCTGGAAATCACTGAAGCATTACCAATGAAAAACAGTGATCCGTGTAAACGTGTTTTACCAGGTTGATCTGTGAGCGGAATCTCGATTGAGAAACCGCTTTTTGATTAAAGCACAGAACGTTATTTTGTTATAGAGTAAAAAAAGTTGGATTGCCCATCGGGCAAGCAGCCAAAAAAAAAAAAACACGTTGTCCAACAGATTTTTTTGGTTGTCCGGAACGTCAGGCTAGCGATTTTACTAGTCCTGTGCGTAGTAGGAGTTTTATTACAAAAGAGAAAGCCATTGTGTGCTTGTATATGAACCTAGTTAATTTAAAATTTTGCAAAGCTTAAAATAAAAAATAAAAAAAATCAGGTCAGTGCAACTTTAAACCCTGCGTTATTGCTGTAAAAATATTTAGCAGACCTTTTTTTTCTAAGTGTGAACATGTTATTATAGTTATTAATACGTTTTATTAAAAACGTAATAGTATATCCCTAATATTTGTGTCCAGTTCGTCGGTTCCAATGCAGGAACCGGTTCGCATATCTCTCTTGCTATCCACAGCATGACACAAGTAAAGAAGATATGTCGGCAATATTCCATAATATACCAGTGACGGGTTTTATGGATTATTTCTATGAAATTCTCGGAACTAGTGGAATTAAGTGTAATTAAACAGCATTGTTAATCTGCAATAATTCTTAATTCTCTTAAGATCATAGATATCACATATTTATATGGCAGATCCTTCATTCAGACTATTCAGTTTTCTACTTCCTCTCAGATATTACTATATATGTAGATTATCTTTTTAAAATCGGTGCCACGTAGGCTACCCAAATTCCACTTTAATTTTGTTCTAACTTGGCTGATTGACTTATTTGCCTGCCACTCTGTAGTTCCCTTCCACTTAGTTAAAACCTTCAAGCTAGATGTAGCAGACTGTGTAACATCAGTAATGTCCTCAATCTCCAGTCATTACCACGGAAACTGTGCTAGATTATTTCCATGCCATCAGCATATGCTGTTAGAGAGGGAGTGATGTGACCAAGTTGTGATTACTTAGCAACTATTTGGTACATCTTTACCTGACAATTTCAGATTCTAGTTAATAAAGATTTAGTCGTGTTTTCTTACTACCTGTGTGCATTATTTTAATTGCCATGAATTTACAGTACAGGGCAGCTCACTGGATCATCAATCTATAGTTCTTGGGTTCACAATTAAATTTGTTCCTACTGTGTACAAAATCTGCAAGGTTACTTTAATGTCAGGGTTGCAAATGATATGCTGCCCTATACTTGTGAAATGTACTGGTAGTGCTTAGAGAGAGAGAGAGCAATAAATGAGAAATCCAACACTGGAATGACCGCAAATTAATCGGAGCACACAGAGAATGCAAAACAAACTGAGTAACATGACAAAAGTACCAAATAGATGACCACTTGCACACTTCTGTTTGAGTCCTGAGCTTTAAATTAACTCACAGACACAAGGAACCTAGGCACAGTTTATTACAGCTGGCAGTTTTTTTGCTTTTTAAATAATGCTCAAGCTCAATGAGAAATGTTGGTCCTTTCAACTATCTTAGGTTCATCATATTTCATGGACGCTAGACTCATCATAAAGGGTGAAAGAAGATAAAGCAGCAATGCATGTTATAAATAAATACTGCTGTATTCCCTTCATTCAAGCATACAGATTGCATTATATGGTACTATCATTACAGTTGATTAAGCTTCACTTGAGAGGGCTGAATTATGGTATGCAAGATACTTAATTGAATTTCAGCCTCTGTACAGACAGTAGCATTTAATCTTGTTTTGCTCTGCACTATTATTCATTTCCAGTAATTTAAATAAACTACATAACTATATATAGTAAATATGGACTAGAGAGGCCGACTATAGTACTGACAAGGGGCTAGAAACTGTATTTTGAGATGTGAAAGCATGTTTAGCATCATGCAGGTGGTACAGCAAACTATATGCACTTCTGTGATACTAGAACAGTAGGTACAAGTAACCCTCTTTCTGTCCAATGAACTCAAAGTTTTTTTTAAATAAACTACCCATTCACAAGTTTTGATGATGACGATGCTCATTCAACCCTGGCATGCACTCGAGTGTATTAAAACGGTGCTGCAAGAAATGATATATATAATATATATATATTATATATATATATATTATATATATATGATATTATATATATATATATATATGTGTTACACACACTGAACAAAAATATAAACTCAACATGTAAAATGTTGGTTCCATGTTTCATGAGCTGAAATAAGTTCACAGAAATTTTCCATATGCACAAAAAGCTTATTTCTCTCAAATTTTGTGCACAAATTTCCAAATATCCCTGTTAGTGAGCATTTCTCCTTTGTCAAGATAATCCATTCAACTGACAGGTGTGGCATATGAAGAAGCTGATTAAACAGCATGATCATTTCACAGGTGCACCTTGTGCTGGGGACAATAAAAGGCCACTCTAGAATGTGCAGTTTTGTCACACAACAATGTCACAGATGTCTCAAGTTTTGAGGAAGCGTGCAATTGGCATGCTGACTGCTGGAATGTCCACCAGAGCTGTTGCCAGATAATTGAATGTTCATTTCTCTACCATATGCCACCTCCAACGTCATTTTAGAGAATTTGGCAGTACGTCCAACCGGCCTCACAACCGCAGACCACGTGTAACCACGCCAGCCTAGGACCTCCACATCCAGCTTTTTCACCTGCGGGATCGTCTGAGACCAGCCACTCGGACATCTGCACAAACTGTCAGAAACCGTCTCAGGGAAGCTCATCTGCGTGCTTGTTGTCCTCGCCAGGGTCTTTACCTGACTGCAGTTCGGCGTCGTAACTGACTTCAGATGGCCAGTGGCACGCTGGGGAAGTGTGCTCTTTATGGATGAATAACGGTTTCAACTGTTACCGGGCAGATGGCAGACAGCGTGTATGACGTCGTGTGGGCGAGCGGTTTGCTGATGTCAAAGTTGTGAACAGAGTGCCCCATGGTGGCATTAGGGTTATGGTATGGGCAGGCATAAGCTACGGACAACAAACACAGTTGCATTTTATCCATGGAATTTCAATGCAC